>NC_080432.1:48085780-48386953 GCF_028018845.1 Melospiza georgiana | reverse complement strand
CAAAAGAGACAACTTCCTCTAAAATAAGGCGACACCACATAACCTACAGGCTCATAGGCACACCCACACCATACTGATATGTTGCTTACATAACTGTACTTGCATCTTTTGTTCTTCATTGAAGATGAGTGGAATTTTAGTTCAAATGAAATTCAGGAAAAATCTCACACAAATTAAAAAATGGCACAGTGAAAAAAAAAAACCAAACAGGGAGGTGTCACCGCCTGCAAATGTGACTTTAACATAGCAGAAAAAATAATTAACATACTTTACCAGCAGGATAGTTGTTAATTTAAAAAGAAGGGAAGGTAATTTCCAGTAGAGGTTGAAAAAAAGTGTAAGTACTTTGGATCATATTTTTAGACTGCTAAGGACCCTCCAATCTTGGAGTAAGCTCCATGTATGATGTGGGATTTTGCCCATACTGTTGAAAAAGGAAATCTTGTTTTGTTGAAGTGCATGGGATTCAAGTCAGCTGAGAATACTTTTAGTCTTTTCTGAGGTATCAATGATTGTAGTTGAGATATGGCCTCTCTTAACAATCAGGTTGTAGTCACAACAAAAAACATGAATCTAAATTAAATCATCTGGAGTAGCAAAGTGGTTAAGTATCCTTTCTGATGATTGTTTTCCCCTCACCCCAGTCTTCACGCACTGGGAGTGATTAATACCTCGATCGGCTTGCAGTTTTCTCCTTCCTCCTTCTGGTGGCACCCTCCAGTGAGGAACAGAGGCTTTGCAAACTGCTGTGGTTTGTTTGGTGGGTCTGCAGGTCTCCGTGCTTCCAAAGGAGAGAAAGGCTCCCTCTGCAGATTACAGGAGCCTAGCTTCATGTCTCTCAGTGCTTTAGTGGTGACCAATTTAGTGGCTTCACAGAGATTATCCCCAAGTGCCTTCACTATCTTCACAAAGTGCTTTGAAAGGATTAGAGCAGCATATGCTACGTGCAGCTCTATAACAGGACAAGAAAACTAAAATGCCATGGCAGTACAGACAAATAGTATAGACTCTGTTTGACACAGCTGTGACTGTGAGAAGGCACGTGAAAAATGGACTTGAATATTTCTGCTACCAGCAAACCTCTCCACCAGAAGAGCCTCTTCCTCCTCAGTCCACACCTTCTTGTGGGCTCCCCTCACTGATGACTCCTTGGGATGGCAGGCAACAATCCATTCCATATTCCTCACAAGACAATGCATTAACCTCTTGTGTTGGCCCAGGCCAATCTTGGTAGAAAAACCTCACTGCCCCCTCACAGATCCACTTGCCCCTTGGAACCACACACCTGCCCTTCGCATTGTGAGACGTGACAAACAATACTGCGGTACGTGAGATTTGATTTACCACATTTAGAGCACTTAAAGATGACACTTTTCTGCCCATGGGTCCTCTTAAGATGGTGCATCAACCCCAGCATCCGAGTAAATGGGGTGGCAGACATGAACAAGATGGATTTTTGTCAAGGACGGACACAAGAGGAGTCCTGATCGGTGTTCTGCCCTTACTAGTCCTGGAAAGTGCCTCAGGTGTTTTAGGCTCTTCACTGCCTCTGGCTACACACTGAGAATCATTCCAAACCAGCCCAAATGGCAAGGTCTCATATGGCTCAGGGAGCTCTGCCAGACTCTCCAAAACAACTCCCAGATGACTCCAACCACAAAAGCAAACACGGAGTTTACAAACTCCAAATGTAGCAGATTGAAACCCTCTTCCCTGGGCACAGAGGGGAAAGATGGAACTTCGGCACCTCTGACCCTCAAAGCCAAGGAGTCAGTCTGGGTGGCTGTCGATATAAATTGCAAAGCTATTGATTGCACCATCGCAATAACCGGAAAAATACCAACAAGTCACAGTCCAAAGACAGTAAAAGTCAGCAGTTGGGTCCCTCCCAATCTGCCAGCTGTGTCCAACTCAAGCCCATGGACAAGGCCCTGGGCAAGAGCGAAATAACCGTGCCAATAATGTTGTTTCAGCAAGACCGTGAGACTACCGCTGGGCGGCGAGGCCAAGCCATGGGGAGGGCGATTTTCGCGTCTCTCACGCCGGCGAAGAAGCCGACTTCGTTACCGCAAAGGGTGTCCAGCCGCGAGGAGGCGCGACTTCCGATGCCCAGTCAGTAACTGTGCCCTCATCTCTTAAGAGTCATAGCTACTCCCGCCCTAGAAGTACCCTGAAGCCCCCCTTTCCTGCAGGCTGGGTCCGCACGAGGGACACAGACAAAGCGAACTCGCCTCGGGACACAGCGGCGCCCTCCCTCCCCTGCTGCCGCAGGCTCAGCCGTGCCGGCCGGGGCCCTGTGCCCTCAGGGACAGCCAGGCCCCGCACCCACCTGAGCTACGGCGGCTCCGGGCCTGGGCCAGGCCGGGAAATGGGCCCACAGCTCTGGGGGCACAGCAGCGAGCCCTGGCTGGGAGCAGCCACACAGCATCTCAGTCCTGCCGGGATCTGTGCTCCACAGATCTCCGGAGAGAGCGCAGAGCCGGCCCCGCCCGGCCCCTGCCAGGCGCGTCCCTCGGCCGCCCCGGAATCAGCGCTCGGGGCTGCCCCTGAGGGCTCGGGGCAGCTGCTGCCGCAGGGTGGACGAGCGAGAAACCCCCTGGAACCAGTGATGTCTCAGGACACCTGACTAAAGGGAGTGATGCAATGACCGGATTAGGACACAAAAGGGCGATACAGCCCATTTTACGAACGTACGGAACCAACCAGTATCTCTGAGGCGGCAGGCAAAGCCAATTTAGAGCAGGTATAAGCCAGCAGTATCTTCTCCTTGGGCTGCTAAAATGTGTAACAGCCTTTGAATCCTCCCTTTTTGCCTAAGTGCTTTCAAAGTGCCAGATGTACCAGCACAAAAAGGCAAATATCACAGCAGCTCAGACTGGCCTGGCATACTAGTCTGGTTATGTTACAATCCACTATGCTGTTTCCAATACAAAAATCCTAAAAATTAAAATTTGTGTGTGACAGAAAACATATGATGAATGTTCCCAAGAAGCACCTGTTTTCCCTGAGGAGCACAGAGATTTGGGCAGTTGCCAAAGAAGTGATTATGTCAGAAAGCTGGTGTAAGTTCTCACAGACTATTTTTTCACAATACCTGTTCTACATGGGTTAAAGGAAAGGACCATAGAAGGAGGAGACAAAAGGAAAACTTCATAAGAGATGTGTTAAAATAACCATAAGCAGATAGAAAATTGGTTGTGTGGAATGAAAATACACTTTTGCCTCTGTAAGGCATAAAATTTTCTGAAATTTTACAGAAATATATTTGAGGGATTTCAAGGCAAATCCAATGGTACATTAGTTGGAACATGTCTATGCAGATTCTTTTGGATAAATCATTTACATTTTTACTTCACATTTTTAATTAGAATATTCACTACAAAATGAAAAAAACTGTGACTATCCAACAAGACATCACTTAGTCTTGCAATGAATAGTCACACAATGATGAGTTATGCCTATGGATTTCATCAAGGTAGCCAAAAACCACATTTTATATCAGTGACAGAAGATCTTTCCAAATTCAGATCATGTAGGTTTTCCCTGGTTCCAATAAAATACAACTGTTGAAAGTATTTGCACAGATTTTTTTCTAACACACAATGAATGAAAAGGAAAAAAATCTTGAGATCAGGTAAGTAATGCTTAAAACTTGTTGATGGACAAATGGGAATGACTATGCCTGCTGCAAAGCGATTTGGAATTGCTTACCTGTAAGAACCAGATCTGAATCTGCTCTTTTGTTCCCAATGTCCAATTTTGTAGAACAAAACCACATCTAAAATATATAAACTGAAGAGTGATCATAATGTGAAACATGCTTGACCACTTATATTTCAAAACATGCCAATTTAATCCTGCATGTCGGCTCTTGCTGTGACATTTTAGCATGAAAACAATTGCACTCTATGCATTCTCTAGTTAAATGTCTAAACCACTTTTTTTTTTTTTTTTTTTTTTTTTTTTTTTGCCTTTGTTGGGTTATTTGCCAAACTCAGTTAAGAAAATGGTTACATCACATAATGAATACATTGTAAAATCCATACTGCTGTCATGATTTCTATGGACTTTAGCCTATTCAGTTTCATACATTATTCTTGCTCTCATCAATCCTGAATGCTAATTTTTCTCTAGAGGGTTGTGTTCTATAGCTTGTGACAGATATTGAAAACTGCCTGAGAGAAAAAAATGCTTGGTCAGTGCTTATTACTGCAATATACAGTTTGAAATGAACTATTTCTCAAGGAACACTCTTTAGATTGATGCTAATACAAAGAAAGGCTACCTTGCTCCTTCAGATATATGCTACTTTCATGTTGAAAATTATTGAAGAGAATGAAAAATACTTAATGCAAATTAGGTGGCTGAAGCTTTGTATTATTTAAACTCTCTCCTCTGAGCTGAACTTACACTAAGTAGGTTAGGTGATGGTAAAGGAAATTAAAACTTTTTGGGCAGATGAATCAGTTTGTGAGATGTTTCAAGTGAAGTGTGGAAGTCCTGCTTCTGAGGCAACAGTTTCCTAATAAGAGGTAGGGCCACTCTTGGCAACCACTGATGAGTGGCTAAAAGGCAGGAGCCTCTCTGTGGCACAAAGAAATACAAGATTTGATCTCTCTTATTTCTAATAAGTTGCACTGATTTTTTTTTTTTAATTAAAAGAATGTTACTGTCGCTCCTGCTACAGTAAAACTTGGCTTTTTTGGCATTAAAAGCCTTCCAGTCATCCTTGGTGAGCTCATTAGAGCGGCAGGTTTAAACAAACCCACTTCAAAAGAGCAGCTGGCTGGTGCTCTGTCACTGGGGGGCTTTTACTCTCTGTGTTGCAGCAGTGCTTCACCACTCCAGTTCAGAGGGGAGCCCAGTGAGAGCATCAATTTCCCCCAAATATGGGCTTGCATCATATGCCTGCAATTTAAAAATGGTACATGTTTTTAGACATGAAAACTGTTCCTTAATTTCCTAGGTGTTGGTTCAAAAAGGCAGAATATATCAGGGTTTTTCTGCTTACCAAGCTCTGGAATACACTAACAGGGGCAGGTGCACTGAATGATCTGTGACTGACTGATGTGAAGAAATCACTCTGCAGAAAAGGCAGAACAAAACCTTCAGCATTTCATGTATCAGCAGGACTTTAATGTCAGGAGAAACTTAAAGTTGCATTCTAGGAACTAAGCAAGCTATTGCAAATTCAGCAAATTAGGGAATTAGACAGGGAAAGAAAAAGAGAAGCATAAAGCCTTTCAAATGTATTTCATTTATGACAAAAGAAAATAAATAAAGAACACAAACATGGGAAAAAGTCTCAATAACTACTCAATACAATGCATACTTTCTAGCACCTATCATTCTCCCTGGTGTTATACTTACCTTTCCACTCTTTCTCTCGAGTCTTCAGGCAGTTGCCTTCAGTCAGGGGAGGAAATGAGGAAATGGTGACAGGGAGCATCATTTTTCCATTTTTTTTTTTTTTTCTGAAAGGAACACAATAGCAGTGCCCAAGCAGCATGATGTTGAAATTGCTGATTTCTTCCTTCTCTTTCTAAAGTCTGTGCGGGACTTTTGGTACATTTTCTTTCTTACTTTACAGCTTGTTCTTTTAAATTTGTCTGCAACTCCACATTATGTCTGAATGACCTGTATAAAAAGTATTTTTAAATATGTTGTATACCTCTTTTCTGTTTCCTCTGCTACCTATAAACCAGTTTTACCTGTGCCAAAGGTTTACATCTAGTTTTTTGCTCCTGAGCTATCCATAATTCTTAACTGCCACTCCCATGCCCTCTTCGCTTATCCTCTTCATGTCTGCTCTCCTCTCCCTTGCCACAGAAAGCCCTCAATTGCCAGGCCAGGCCTTTTTTCTTTTACACTGCAGTATTAAGATGATGGAATAAATATTTCTCTTTACACAAAATTGTTACTCACTATTCTTGTCTTTATACAAAAATGGTGGTTATATCCCATGATCAAATTGGGAAATAGTCACCTACTATTTAAAATAAACTGCTGTCACAGCTAAGCCAGCTAAAATGAAGTTGCAGGCAGGCTAAGGCAATTTGAGGCAAAGCAAGCCTGACATGCCTTAATACTGCAGTGTCAGTGCATAGCCTGTGGTATATCACTAGCAATGGCAATAATGTATTTGTGTGCCTATTGATTGCACAGATCAGGCGGTGGCTGGACAGAGCTGCACTGGCTTTGTTAAAGTTTTGGTCATCACAAAAAATTATAGAAAAAAGCAAGCGTCCTGCTTAACTCCATCTCTTCTTGCACTGTCTCAAATTATGCACAGGTTGATTCTGACCACTTTGAAAAAGTGTAGGTTTTCTTTTGGATGATGCTTTTTGATTGCTTTTGACAACAATGAGCATGCTCAGCTCCGACGTCCAAGCTAGCAAAACAACACAGACATCATAACATGAGACTGTGTGCAGGCAGCATCAAATAGAGCAAAACCTAGGACACTGTGCTTTCATTGCACTGCCATCATGTCCAAGAAGAGAGCCTGTGAGGTTCCTGTCTTCATTGCTATTATTTGTGTTTGCCTTGCACAAAACATCCAGAATTTACAGGGTAGTAAAGTTCACACACTGAAACTTCTAATTCAAACCCCAGGTATATTGCCTTCCTAGAACTTCCATTCAAAGTGATGACCTTTCCAAGGACTTAGCCACAATTAGAATTTAATCCTGGATTAAGAGCATACACAACAGGAGGAAGAAATCACTGAAAATATAAATAATCTTAACCTGGTGTTATCCTTCTGTCAGCCGAATCCTCTTCAATGTTTCCAGTGCCAGTTGTTATTACAAATGACATCCTGTAGACTCCTATGAAATGTTTAATATTAGCTTTCCTGCAGGTGTGGGAGCAGGTAACAGGAGTGGCTCATAACAATGACTAGTCTATGAAACTGCATCAGGGGAGTCCTAGACATGCTGGTTTATTCTCTTTATGGAGCTCCTGTAAGTTTCTGTTGAAAATCAGAAATAGTGCATCCTCCCAGTATCCTGAAAAGGAAAAATATTTTTCTTCTGATACCTAGTTCATGCTCTTGCACATGACTCACAGGGATAATGAACATTTCCAGAATACTGAGAATGCCATTCACACAAAGATTACAGCTTGGAAAGCATCTAACCCATTAGGAGGTCCCTTGAAAACAGTGCAAGTGTTTAGAGAATCACTTCCAAGCTATATAACAATACACAGTCAATTTAAGACTATAAAGTTTTATGGACAACAAGACACTTTTCCTTACTTCCTATGTTGTTGCTTAACATTAAATATTACCCTTTTATTTCTTCTTTTATACTGGGCTTTCATCCATACATTAAAATACCAGTACTCGCAAGTCTTTACGTCTGAGCTTCTAAGAAAGAGGAAAGCAGAAATTTCCTTCCCTTTATATGATTTAGTTTATTTCAGCCTAGTACTTTTCCATACATCAAACATATATGAAAAAGACCCAAACATTGTATTTATACTTACAAAATGGTAATTGTCCCTTGTTCCCTTGTTGAAAAGGACATATGACACTAAGTCTAACATCCACACTCCGGAAAGTTAGTGGGACAGTTATTCTTGGACAAACCAGTTATTCTTCCAAAATTTGGGAAAGAAGTCAGGAGTGCAATTTCTACAAAAGCAAACTGAGGTTTGGATTCCCACTATGTAACTACTGGCTCTTTTGTGTGACTGCCAAAAGAATTCTGCATAAATCCCAGGTATCTGGGGCATATGGTAAATCCCACAAGTTTTATCACAAACATTATTTCCTCACACAAACAGTTTTAACAGAAGCATCATTATGCCACAGAATACAAGTGTTGTGTGAAGGGACTCCATTCTGGCTCAGAATTTAATTTGGCATTTTATAGCAGACAGATTACTGCCAATAAACTGTGTATAGATAATATTTTATAACCAAATTGTACATACTCACTCTATTAGAGGAAAGAGCTGCACATCCATACAAGCAGTGGGATTTTACAGAAGAAACTTTGACTCCATTAAGCTTTTATTTACTAATGACAAGACTCATGCTCATTTGCAACAACGTTGGTGAAAGAAAGTGAAAAATGTCACAAGCTCTGTATATTTTGTAATGCCAGAAAGCTCTGTCAAATTTCAGGGCTTTGGCTTCCCTAAGAATATACTGGAAACATGATAAATACATTATAGGTTACCTTATAGATGAAACACAATCAGTTGGTGATTCCAAAACAGTGCACCCCAGGAGCAGAGCAGGAGAGGCAGCACTGCTGCTCCACTGACTTTCTAACACCTGAGCACCAGCCCCAGCTGTGCTTCAGCCCCAGCACCTGCCAGGAACAGCTCATGCCTCTTGAACTCCCTGTGCAAGAGCCCCAGGTTGTACCTTGAAGGTGGATAAAGCCTGCATGCAGTTGTTGGAATGCCAAGCTCTTTCCTGCTCGAAGGTCAGGGCGAATAAAACTCAGGATGTTGGTTTTGAAGTCTCACTGTAAAGGTTTTTATCCTTATCTATAACAAACTCACGAGATGTGAGCTTTCTCAAACAAGTCGAGAAAGTGAGCTAAAATGGTGTCTATTCAAGGATATTTAAGTCCCAATTATTCAATAAACAGTTGATATCTATAATATTTATGCTTCTAACCCAATTGCAATCACCCAAAACCTACAATGTGGACATCTTTCACCCAATTAGATAAAGCCACCCAGATTCATGAAGAAGAAGGACAAAGAAGGTGCAAAAAAGACATCTAACCCACACCCAAAATTCTCCATCTTGGCTCCCATGTATCACCATGTACTAAAATCCCAAATCTAAGTTTTTTCACCCTGTGAGATCACACAATACCATCCAAACTACTCACACACTATTTCTGTGCAATCACTCAATTTTTGAAGCTTTTTCCAAGGTCTCAGGTCAAACAAGGTGTTTACTTGAGAGCTGGCACCCTTAAATTCAGAAAGATCAAGGTTTTCAGCCATCAGAGTTCCAACATGCAGTCACACATTTGCCAAAGAATGAGGGTGATGGAATGACGTGAGCACAGGCAGATGCTTGTGTGTGTTGCCATCTGTCTTCAGCCATCTCTCCCCTTGTCACCACTGCCCACCCCACTCTCTCTTCCTGGGCTTTTGTGTAGAGAAAGGCTGATTGATTACCTTTACAGTCTCTTCTATAAGGATTTAATGGAGCTGAAGTACTCATTTATTTTCTTTCCCATCCAAAACCCAGGACCTGTACAAAATCAGAATGTATTGTTTCAATTCACTGGGTTTATTTGAAGCTGACTGCTTTCCAGCAGCATTTCCTAAAGAAAAAACCCAGGTGTGCCATCATTCTATCAGCCTGCTCCTCCCTGCAAATTTGAAGCAATGTGCCAGTCCCCACACCTGCAACAGAGAAGTAGTTTCAGCTGTGAGGATTATTAGAGATTTCAGGTAAAGATTTCTCAGCCAACAATAATGCCAAGTGAGAATTACTAATAAACTTTCCTAGCCTCTTCTCTTAAAAGAACATTAAAAGGGGCAATAATCTTCACCACAAGGCTGGGTTCAAAGGTCTTACAGAAGACAGAGACCATCACCTCAGCAGTCTTCAATATGCCATGGGACACAGGCCATAGATATCTGCCTTCCTCTGGGAAGCATTGATGCAAGACATATGTAAAGACAAAAAATTATTTTGTTTTTTGGTAAACTTCCAAGTATTTTACATTTCTAAGTTGATCTCTATAACAAAATAGTATTGACACTGCAAGTTCAAATTAAAAGGTTGACCAAAAAGGTAATGGGTACCAGTAACTTCCACTGAAAGACCATATGAAGCTATGAAGGGCTTTTCCATGTGAATGAATGCAGCATTGCTACAAGAGGAATAAATTCATATAACATAAGACCTACAGAAGAGAAAACACCATCTCTTCTTTCCCTAGAAAATTTTAAAACATCAATGTTCTTTGCAGGGACTCTGCTCTGAGATCAATTTACAGAAAGGAATGGAAGCAGATGACTTAGAGAAGAAACAGGAACAGACAACTACAGTAGGGATTTCAGAGTGGCTTGCCTGAAAATTACAATCTCTTTGATCTTGCTAATGAATGGCAAAGTTCTTCAGCACTTCAAAAGAAGCAGTATCAGTTTTACAGGACTGTTTGCCTGGTGTATAAATACATGAGCTGCTTACTTGGGCAAGAGCATATGCTACCAAGCAAGGTCAGAAGAGGTGAGGAGTTACATCCAAACTGCAGCTTGACATGGCCAAGGAGTTGGGCACTTCACCACATTGCCCACTTTTGCTCATAATCCTTTGAGCAGGTCAGCCAAGGCTGTATCTGCTGAGGGAAAACAAAGACCGTCACTGTTCACAGACACAGAAGAAGTGAGCTTTCAAAGCACTCTCAGTTCTCAGGTCACTTTACCAATGCAAACTGGAAAAATAAAGGATAAAATCTGAATGGCATTTTGCACCATTAAGGTGCCAAGGCTTTTCACAAAGGACATCTTATTTGCCCAGGCAAACCCAAAAATCCCTGTCAGTCTCAAGGCTTGGCCACAATTCAGCCAAGTGATTTGAGCCCTGCTTGCACCTGTGGGAAGTTTTAAGGTTCTTTTCTGATACTTGGTCAGAGATATTTGTTTTCTTGTGATATCTCTTGAGAAGGAGAGTTGAAAAGCTCAAGGCAACTGGAAGTTTCCTTTAAAATGCTACAAGAACTGATTCTCTAACATCCTGACTGGAAAGAGGAGTTGGTAGGGCTATCCATATTGTGGCAGAACTACTACTGAATGTTCACTTCCCCTTGGAGCAAGAAAAAGTCAGACTAAAAGATGTTTGTGTAATTCCAAGTGACAGAGGCAAACCCAAAAAACAATAGCAACTTGTCATAGACAGAAGGTTGTGTCTCCATTCTCTATGAGCCTCCTTCTTTCTCCACAACAAAACACCCAGGGAAGTAATTCACAGCATGGCAAACAAGATGGCTCTATGCAGAAATGCTAGATTTTCTACTTTGTTTGGGATTTCTGGAAATGAAGACTGATGGCAACAGGAGAGACTGAGAATGGATGAATACCAACACTGCAATCAGCTGTTAGTCAAGAACAAAAACCTTCAAACCTGTGTGAACAGCAGAAGGAAATCACCTTTCAGATGCTTCTTGATGCCATCCCCCACACAGCTCTGGAGCCTGCATTGCCACTGCAGGAACAGCAAGTGGAGAGCTCTGACAGAACACACCTAATTCACAATTATTCTCCTAAATCTTTAAATCTATAACATAATCTGTGTGCCACATGAGGTCATACAGATCTTGCTAACAGCTCAATTGTTCCCTCTCCTTACCTGCTAGAACCTCAGGGATGAGGAGGTATGCTTTGTTAAATAGATCCTTGATCCCACCTCTGGCCTGACACTTTCAATGATGGTAAATCTCAGCCGTGCCTTTCCTACCTCCCTGAGGTCTTTCCACGTTTTGTTTTTTGACTCTAAGCACGTTCACACCCATCACCAAAGAGCAGATTTCTGTGATTAGGATGTGCCCCAATTTGCCCCCATTACATGGAGTCAACACTGGAAGGAGTATGTCTCCCACACCATGGGAAAAGGGGTTCTGCAGTAAAGAGAAGCACACATCTTTCTTCTCTCTGTACTATTCCTGGCACAGCCTTGGATTATTGGCACTGGTGATATAAAAATGTGTCATCCTAGTACGATACTGTCTCAGGATATATTCCATCAAATACCTGAAAATGACTTTTCAGACCCAGAAGGGACATGGCATCAAACAGCTGGGCAAAGACTCTCAGGGCACTTCCCATCGTCTGTGCAAGGAAAAGAACTGACAAAAATAAGCAGTTTTTTTTCATTGCTCTGGAACAGCAATTGATGCATTGCTATGTGGACTAGCAGAAGCAGCAAGCAAAGCCTACCTGTCACAGTGCTATTAACAGCTTTGAGAAAGTCCCATGCCTTCTCTGGTACTGGGCTCTCCATACTGAGTCATATGAGAATATTATCAGCAGGACAGTTGACATTTATAACATCCTTCTGTTGCTTGTTGTGAAGCTAAGATTTGCCTTCAACTTAACACTTTTACTTTGCTACCTCTGTCATGGTGAAGCTGAGCACCCCATCTCAAACCACCTGAAGGAGCCCAAGTCTGCTCCCTGAAGTCCAGGGCTTTCTTCCTCTCACTTGCCTTCCTCACACCCCCTTTCCTATCTGCCACCATGCAGACTGGCTCATCCCTGGCTTTATGCCCTGCTGGAGGAGTTTCCAGTCTCTAGTGCTCCCTAGGCATAGGGTAGCTCTGGTTCTGTGAGCAGCTGAGACGTCTCTGCAGAAGCACCATTAGGATAGCTCGTGTTTGTAGTCATTATTGGGCTTAGAGCTGAGAGAGACTGCAAGGTGCTGGACAGGGAGATGTGTATTCCTGGCTGGAGGCAGCATGATTTACTGTCTGCCAGAGCAGAGAGCTTGCTGGCTACAAATCCTATTTTGCCCCTGCACTTTTTTGATGTTTAAAACTGTATTCTCCAGCAGAAAGGCTCAGCTTTCACAAAATAAGGGCTTTGAAGAATAACAATTTCATAAGATCCTTTGCATGGTAACAGCTATAAAGCCCCCTCAGCTTTTGCTTTTACCAGTCAGTGCTGGGCCAAGTCACTGATGACAGAACCAACCAAGGACTGCTACAAGTGACTTACAGATGCATGGATATAAAAATTCATAAAAAATTTAAAAAAAATTATTGTTTCAGAAGAGATGACAGCAAACTCGCTGTAAGTAGCTATACCTACAATGAAAATAGTAATTTCTGGCTCCAGGCACTGAATGTCTTCAAAGAGGCCCTGAATTCCAGGGAAACAGAAGGTATATTGCAGATGGGCATCACGCTGTAGCGATGTATAGTTCAGATGGCCTTAGGAAGAGGAAACATAGGCCTAAAGGTGAAAAACCCTCAGATATTGGTAGGAAATACGTACTCACTGGGGAGCATTAAAAAGAGATTACTTACCTTTCCCTCAGTATTTAGCCCTCCACAGAATGAACCCCCATACCAACTGCTTTATGAGAGAGTAGCTCATCATATCAGAGCTCATCCCTAGGGTCAGCTTTTGTAGCTAAGCAAATTATCACATTGTAACAAACGTCGTAAACCATGGCTTAAATTAATAATGAGTGAGTGTACACAAAGGCCTTCCTGTGCTTGTCATACCACCTTCACAAAGCGACCGCGTGTGAATAGCGCGATCTTATCTTTGGGCTACTTCTTGAGATGCACCACTCGAACGGAGCGATGCTTCAGTGGTGACGGATTGCTGCCATCCTGTGGCAGGCACATGCATTTCAGACTGACACTTGCCTCAAAGAAAACAGTCCTTTCAGGGTGTCGTTTCAGAAAGAACTAAACAGTATTATTCTTAAATGCCACAGAAGGAAAGCCAGTTGTCTGTAACCTACTATAGTCAGATTTTAGAAAGCCATGAGCCATTACAGCGATTCTGCCACAAATTACTCTCTGAAGCAGAAAATAAGGACCAGGTGGGAATGGGCTCATGTCACCTTTTTACTTGGAGAGGTATTGCAGCATTCAGTAGTCTAACTCCAGAAAGGATGTTAATCGTAGCCTAATTCTAACCCTAACCATTTCAGACTGCTAATTCCAAAAGGACACAAATAAAAGGATATCCCTGTTTCTGATGGCAACTGTGCCAGTTGGAAAAGCCATAAAACAGCTGGAATAATTCACAGAATTCACAGAATGACTAGGTTAGAAGAGACCTTAAAGATCATCGAGTCCAACCCAAAATAAGGTGAGCCCTCTGCTGAGATTGTATCCAATCACAATACAAATAGCACCATTCCTAACACAGAGTCTAAGGGGTGTGTTTAGGGAGGTGTGTGGCATAAATGAACCAATTGATTGTTACTTTCTGAGATTCTGTTTCCTACATCTTGTCCTCAGTTCTAGTCTTTGGGGGAAGAAAGTTTTCTATAATATGGCTTTGAGACCCAGGCATCTGGGAACACATGAGAACTTGCACATTGACAATACTGAGCCCAGTGTTGTTTCACGAGTTCATCAATGACCTGGATGGAGGGGCAGATGCCTCCTCAGCAGGTTCACTGATGACACAAAACTGGGAGGAGTGGCCAATGCCCCAGAGGGCTGTGCAGGCCTTGGGAAGGACTTCAACAGGCTGGAGAGATGGACAGGGAGGAACCTTGTGAGATTCAACTGAGGGAAGTGCAGGCTTCTGCACTGGGGGAGGAAGAGCACCAGTACAGGCTGGGATCTGACCTGCTGGAAAGCAGCTCTGTGGAAAATGACCTGGGGGTCCTGGTGGACAGCAAACCATCCATGAGCCAGCAGTGAGCCCTTGTGGCCAAGAAGGCCAATGGAATCCTGGGGTGCATTAGGAAGGGCAGTGCCAGCAGGTCAAGGGAGCTGATCCTGCCCCTCTGCCCAGCCCTGGTGAGGCACATCTGCAGTGCTGAGTCCAGTCCTGGCTCCTCAGGACAGGAGAGACACGGAGCCCCTGGAGTGGCTCCAGTGAGGGTAACAAAGATGATTGAGGCTCTGGAGCATCTCTGTAATGAGGAAAGGCTGAGGGAGCTGGGCCTGTTCAGCCTGGAGAAGAGGCCCTGAGAGGGGACCTCATCAATGTCTGTGAGCATCTGAAGGGAGGTGCCAGCAGGATGGAGCCAGGCTCTGCTCCGTGGTGCCAAGCAGTAGCACAGGAGGCAATGGGCAGGAACTGATGCACAGGAAGCTCCACCTGAACATGAGGAAGAACTTTACTATGTGGGTGACTCAGCACTGGAACAGATTGCTCAGAGAGACTGAGGAGTCTCCCTGACTGAACACATTCCAGAACTGTGTGGACACTATCCTGAGCTCTAGGATGATGACCTTGGTATCCAAGTTTTATACACCATAAAGGAAAAAAAGGAGGAAAAAAATGCATCAACAAAATTCAGTAACTAGATCTCCTGGTTCATAGTGTTTCTTTATGAATTATTGTTAGGGCTGAATTGTGATCAGCCAATCCAGCGAGCCTTTGCTGATCAAGACATTCAAACAAAACAGCCAAAATTCCTGAGGTAGGTCCTGGTCAAAAGAATGTTAGCAAGAGAACAAGACATTTCATTTCACGAGTTCATTTCACCAGGACAAACCACTTTAACACATTCCTTCTGGTTCCTCAGGTAAGAAACTTTGTAAAGAAGGTAACTAGCAATTCTCCATCATTAGATGGCCCCTATAAAACGCTCCAACCACACTGCTACCTGCAAAATTGTAGACACCTTGAAAATAAGTTGTATTGTCTTTACATTACAACAGGTAGATTGCCTGTATCACAGAGTGTTTCTGTTCAGGGTTAAAATAAACACTGCTGGCCCCACAAGAAAACCAGAACACTAAATTCACACAATGTGACTCAAGATCCATTTTGTTCTGCGATTTCGTATTTTACTGTATGACAGTCCAAGTGGTTTTTGGAGCACCTTTGTATTCAGGGATAACTTAACTTGGGGGGTTCATGAGCTTTAAAAATAAGGATTAGTATCTGACTCCAATAATAATTCCACCATTGCCCAAAAGAAAGAGACACTGCAGAATGGCAGGAGGAGTCAGTAGGTTCTGGTTTGGATCCATCAGAACCAGGAGCACTCTACTGGAAAGCTTTGCCAGTGAGACTGCAGCTGCCAGAGTGGGAGAAGCAGGCTTCCTGCTGCACAGGCTCTGCACCATCTACAGCTTCACAAGCTGAAATCCAGACCATAAATTGTCCCTGTGGAAACGAGGAGGCAGCTGCTGAGAAAGGTGCTCTGCAGATAAACACTTGATTACCAACTCTGTTGCCAAGCACACAGGGTGCCATTTCTGGTCTGGCTATGGTTTCCAAAGACAAGCACACAAAAAGAATCCCACGGCAATCCACTCTGGAAGCAACAATGATGTCAACAGCTACCATAATACTCCAAGTAAAAGGCTACAATTACCTGGCACAGTCAGCAGATGCTCTTTATCACCAATTCCCTACACCAGCTGAGAGTCCAGCTACATCATTATCTATCACCAGAAGGGAACTGATGTTGTTTTCAAGCTTCTTCACTTCACCAAAACCATATCATTTTAGGACTCTTGACTACCTCTAAAATCCTGTCCAGAGAGACCCCAACTCAAAATTTTAACTCTATTCATGAACTGAATAAACTTCAAACAAAATATCTAAAACACGGAAAAGGGTAAGATAAAAACAAACAAAGTAAGAAAGTGATACAAATAAATTAAGTACCTTAAAATTCAATGACTCGAGGGCAACTTCGCTTCCAAGACTCTTTGTATCAAAAACAGTGGTTTTTTTTTCACAAACTCTTTGCTAAGGTATCTGTCTAAGCTGATTTTGGGTGGCCATTTACACATCTCACATGCTAAAACTAAAAAGAAGAATGAAATCCATCTCCCTGAAAGAATGCGAGATTCAATAATGGATTTTGGAAAAAAAGGATGCATAATAGAAAATACAACGTACATAGAACTCGGCAGAAAAGCAGATTAGCATGGTTCTTTTTATTCAAATGTTCTGAGATCTGTTTATGTACATATATAGGTATACATACAATACTTGCCACATTTGGCAGTTGTTGTTTAATGCATACAAGGTAAACAGGTACTTTTCATAATGAAACCTTAGTTTAGTCTGATGAGAGGCATGAAATTCCCAAGCAGATGCTTAGCTCACTAAAGCTGTTTCTGGTCTTTATTTCCAGTTTCATTACTTTTAGTAGTTTGTGACTTTAAGTCATCCAAGATTTGTTACAAGTAACATTAACTCTGACAGAAGTTTTTTTTGTTGTTTTTTTTTTTTTTTTTTACAAT
This sequence comes from Melospiza georgiana, assembly GCF_028018845.1. Classification (NCBI taxonomy): domain Eukaryota; kingdom Metazoa; phylum Chordata; class Aves; order Passeriformes; family Passerellidae; genus Melospiza; species Melospiza georgiana. Next base: position 48,370,070 of record NC_080432.1, on the reverse strand, counting down.
TTTTTACTCTTCTCTTAATTTTTGTTGTTTTATTTTGCTCCATCTTGTCACTTCAAGCCTCACCAGGAGACTGAAGCACCTCTGAATAATCTCACACAGAGACATGGTGGGTTTCACATGTGCACCATTTTTAAAACGAAGCAGGGTCATCCCCTTTGCCCATTTCCAGGCATCAACAGTCAACATCAAGAATTTCAACACAAAACGCATGCCATAATGAATTTATAAAACATCAGCTACAGAAATAAATGGCTGCTTTCTTTTTAGAGAAACCACAAATGAATTAAAATAAAGCAACAAAAAAAACTTCTTCACATATGCCACACTTATGGAGAGGATCTATTTATTCCTGAGCAGGCTGGCAAGTATACATTGGTGGTCAAGTGGGGGAGAGGGAGGAGAAAAAGAATTTTAGGCTGATAAAGGCACAAAAGACAAAAATATTGAGGCCTTGAGAAAAAAAAAACCTGAAAAACCTGAAAAACATTATGAGAACTATCTTCAAACCATACTGTTTTACTGATCAAAATAATATTTGGTGAAGATAATAAAGCTGAACATTAAAGATGATGCAGGGTACTCAGGATAAAATTTCTCTTTAACTAACAAAACCCCTGAAGACTTTAGATGGAAAAAAACTGAAGAAAACAGGTTTATCTCTTTAGAACCTCATATTCCAACGCCTTCAGATATTCAGTATATACATCTGGATGAAGAATCAATAGAAATTCAACCTAGAAAAAAGCAGGTTTTTTGGGTTTTGTTTTTTAAATTAGCACTTCTTACATTTCAATCTCATCTTTTAGGCTGGCAAAATTACTTGTGACAAGTATATAAAGTTGAGAATATGGGATACGTTTCTTTTACAGGATTTATAAAATACATTCTCATCTGTTTGAATGCAGGTACATCATCACAGAGGAGACAGTGCATACAATTTACAAGAGATATTTGTAGTAAAATTCAGAGATACATAACAACAAGCATCTCAACATAATACTAACTTGTAAGCCAGGTGCAAGTTTTTCAAACTGTACATGTATTTTTAAAAAGATACTGCCTTTTAAAATGTTTATATATTGAAGCATTTTCATTAAGATAAAACACCTTTTAAAACCAGTAAAATTATAGCAGCAATATGGGAGAATATCTAAGCCACATGAACATTATTAATTAAAATAAAACCAAACATGAAATATTACATTAGTCAGATGTTTGTGTTAATACCAAGAACAAGTAACACACAATTACTTATGTCAAACCAAGAAATCTGGATTTGTTCATCTATGAACAAATCTGTTGTATACAAAGCAGTTGATTGCTGACTTTCACAATCACCTTTCTGGAGTGTCCTGGAGAACTCACTTGAATCTTAAATTGCAAGTCTGACTAACATCATTTTTTCATCTTTGTTTAGGAATTAAGGATGCTTTTAAATATGGATTCCTTAAAATGAAGCTTATTTTATTTACACTATTCAAAGTTTACCTTTCCTTCCAATAACAAAATGTGCAGGAGGATTTACTACATGCTATTCAATGAAAAAATAGACTTTAAAAAGTCAGAACAATGCAAGTAAAACTGTACAACATTTGTTCCCTGCTCCAGTTCATTGCACTATTAAATTAAACTGGATGAGTTGTCATGCCCAGATGACTTATTGTAGGATCAGAAAATCCACACACACGGAGGAGGTAAATGAATACTGCTTTAGGTATAGTGCCAAATGAAAAAATACTATGAGTTATATCCAAGGAAAGCTTCTCATCACAGAAAGGAGCATGGCTAGTTCTGAAAGGCAGCCCTCTTCATGTAGGACACAGAACTGCAAAAAAACCACAAATACACATTGATAAATATCCGTGAAGTTGATCTGCATAAAAATGTAATGTATATACTAAAATATTTAAGTGTTGGATTCTACCCTATTAGTAGCACGGTCAAATCTAGTTTGGCAATTAAGTTTTCAGCCTCTCTCAAAAGGTAATGAAGTGACACAACCCACTATCTTTAACTAGTATTATCCAGAAATGAGTTAACTAAAGGTCATGTCTTAAATAGTGCTTTTTAAAGTGTTATATCAGAAAACAGAACATTAAATAACAGGTGACGCATGCAGTTATATTTTAAAATATGCACGGACAATTTGAGATTCTAACGCTACTTTCTAATTCTGGTGTGGGTACTAGAATCACACAGTGGCAAGATAAGACATGTCCTTCACGTGTTTCTCATTCCTGTTTCAATGGAAGACACAAACCTCAGAGCAATCCAGCTTTCAAACCAATGCTAGCACAACACAAAAAGCAAATAAAGAAGTCAGGTGTAACAATTAAAACAAAAACTTCAAAGGCAAGAAAATAAATGTTCTCATTATCTGAAATACTTGCATAATTTAAAAATAGAACAAGGTGCAAATTCTCGCTTAATTAAAATAAAAGAAATGATAAGTTTTTACTTGAAAGATCAGGAATGAAATAGCAAGGAGAAAGACGGGCAATTTTCCTGCTTTCACGACATCTACATTCAGAAAAAAGAAGAAAACAATACTAGACACTTCATGCATTTTACTAACTACTAATGCATAGCATATTATTTTTAGCACTCTATTTTTGTCACAATTAATATTTGAGGACTATTGGAAAAGAACACAAAACTTAGCAGTAAATACATCTTATAAAGTTTACTGTAATAACACATCTGATTTCAAAGGAAATAATTCCAGCTGTAAATACATACTTATATATTTTATATAATAGTTATGTAAGTATTATCCTTGTACACAAAGCTAAATCTTCACACTTTGTAAAAACTGGAAGTTTAAAAGTAGTAATCTTGAAGTAACATGTCTAGATGTGATACCAGACAACCTACCCTAATACTTAATTCTGTGTATACACTGGTTGACATTTCATATGTATCACTGATTTGTTCTGGAAGTACAAATTACGGAACTCATGCTTCCAGCAGATTTTGTCAGATATTCTTCACTACCCATGTAGCAATAAAACAAGATAATTCCCCTTCCCACAATGCTGTCCAGAGCTTCTACTTTAAACCTGCTGTGAAGTCCATCCCAGCAGGCCCCCTCCATGTTCTCATGCCCCAAAGAAGCAGGAGCCCCTGTATGGGCATTCAAGCAGGTGCATACATCAGACTCGAGGAGATGTTGGCTTTTCAAGGCAACAGCCACCAGCTCAATGCAAACAGCAGTTCCAGTCCCTCTTCTACCTAGATGCTGTCCCCTACAGCATTTCTGTTACTTCCACAACACCTGCTTCTGTCTTGTAGGGTTGAAATTTCTACTTGTGAGACTGAAGAGGCAAGCAACTGCACAGAGGCAATTTCTTCAGAAAGCAACCTAAACTTGCATAGTGCAAAGATTGCAGATGCAACTACACTATATAGAATATACATAATACTAATAATATAAATATTAATTTTTATAATATATATAAAATACTACTTGCATTATTGCACTTGGCAAATTAATCATTATGCAGAAAGTCATTACATTATACACACAAGAAGAAACACTGAAAGCTTTAAAAAGAAAGTAAAAACTCAATGAGCACTGTCCATACCAACACACTTTCATCAAAGGATATGGTACTTAGTACTGTTGCAACACCTAAACCCAATGCAGCTACAAGGTATGACACAAATATCTCCATCTGCTTTACAGCCTAACTTGTGCACAAAACACTGAGCTTATTTAGGTCTTTCAATGGACCTAAGCACAGAGTTTTCAAATCACACTCTATTAGTTCAACCATCAAAAAAGGCCAATAGAAAGATGAGAAAAAACAGCATTTAAATACTGTGACCTTACTAAGCTGCCAGCTTCAGTCCAGAAGTGTACTTTCTAAGATAAAGAATTTCAGTCTTGGTTTGGTATTTCTTTCCCTGTCAGTAAATTCATTCCCCTACCCTTTTTCAAATCCCAGTTTCTCCTTCATGACTCCTAGTGATAAAATATAATAACAATATTGGTATATTAAAATACATTCAGAAAAAAAATAAGCACAATTGCAAATGTTGATCAATTTCATGTTACCAGCTATTTTAATTCTAAATCTATAAAACATAATATGAATCATACGCTAGTGAGAGAAGAACTGGAGTTCACTTGCAAAGCAAATCACTAATTCCCTTTCATTATCTTCAGGTTCAGGATAAAAATGTTCACTGAGAAGTAAAATCACACAGAACCTCACAAAAGGAAAAATACCCCTTGAAAATAATTTAGGCTGCAGTAAGAGCAACATGAACAAGAGAAGATAAGCTGCTACACTGTACCAGACTCTTCACAGGGTATGTACTTAGTCTGGCTTTGGGATACTTACCTTTGAGGAGATATTCCTTACAGAAAAGATCCAGGGGAGAGCTAAATGACCCCTGGAAAGAGGGACTTAGGCATGACAAGGAAAATGATGATATTTTTAACATTTTGGGGGACACAAGGGGGCAGTAGAAATTGGGGAAAGAAGATGCTTTAAAGAAAGCAAGCACCAGAAATAATTTCAAAACTAATAATCCTACTGAGAAATGCATATAAGGGTAGTTTTATCCCCTAACATAAAATGACCTGAGTTGTTCTTTTCAATTTCTTTATTACACTGGATTTGCACACACCACGTTTTGAAGATTTCCACTTCCAGCACTTCAGAAGGATTAGTTGGTTATGAAAAAAAAATCCAAGAATAATTCATGATAACACAGAAAGTCAGTAGCAGACCTGGCTGCAGAACTGTCCTTGAAGTTCCAGCTTTTGTCCAAACAACCTTACCCAATCATTATCAAATGTAAATAGTGAGTATTAGCACACACAGAGGGGATCTGTGTCTTCCTACAATCCAAATTTCAGAATTGCTGGGCATTTAGTTCAAGTTATTTAAGATTACATAGAGTTTGTGAATTCTACAAAACACACTGGAATTCAGAGAAAATATAAACTTATTTCACTATCCTCAGATCACCAGTCATGTGGTAAGATTTTGTGTTACATCAACAATTATGCTCAATTTTATGGTTCCATTCACCTTTCCACATTTGCAGCATTCTTCTATTTGTTCCTTTATATTGTACTGACAATACTTTGGCAATAATTTTTCCTGACATTTTTTTCTTCAGTTTTTGCTTCTCAACAATTTAAGTAACTTTTCAACAGTGATCACTAGTATCTGGGCAAGTCTGTTAATAATTCTGTGGACAACTATAACACCCACATAAGACTGCTATCCCAATTTTTTTACATACCACAGAATAGCAAGACAGTGCTGCTTTAAAAAAAAATAATCAAGGGCATGTTTGTATGATTTATTTTTTCTGCTCTGTAAAAAGGAATATAAAGTTTGAAAAAATTTTTTACCTCTGTGCAGTCATATGCCAAACTGGATTTCCCATAAAGCTACACATCTCCTAATGTCACAGGTAATTTACTGTCTGCTTTTTTTGTAGCAAGACTGGAAAAAAGTGATCCTCAAAGGAACATGTACTTAACAGGCTTTAACAGAACCAAGTACCTTTGGTGATGTAATTCACACATTTCAAAATTTAATTTCTTGATTAAAGCTAAGAAAAAGCAATAAAATCCATTCAGTGTAAAATGAATACAATTACCACTATATCATAAGGACTATACCACTGGGTCCAGGACTTCTTTCAGGAAACAAATTTAAACCCTAGATCTTCTTAAAGATTTTTACCTTGCCAAGACACTTTTAATCTTTACAGTGAAAAGAGTAGAATCCTCAAAAAGTAGGTCACTCTTTTTATTTTGGAATTTAAAAATAAGTTAGAATTTCAGGTATTAAAGCTCAGCTGAAAGTTGATCTAAATGGTTGTAAAGAATTTAACCAATCTCCTCTTAACAAGCTTTAAAAATAATGTGCAGACAATAGACTGGTGGCTGGGAGTATTTTGTGCCATTAAAGCCTTGTGGGAGTTTCAGGTCAGAAGTTTTAGTGGCAGAAAAAGAGCAGTAGGTTACAACTTCAAAAACAACTGGAAGACTGCCTGTGCCACAGAATACATCTACAGTACAAGGTAACACCGTTAGCTGAGTTATAAATATTTAACATCATGCCAACATAGCATAAAAGCTTAGTTAAGGCTATTCTGAAAGGAAGAGTAAAACTCCATGCTCACTAGCTCTGCACTCACAACTATCTGCCACTGAACACACAAATCCACACAGGATGAAGAAAGGCTTGGTTCTGTTCACTAAGGAAGTGGTAGCTGGAGGGAAAATGACTTTTCCTTCCACTATGAGTGATGTGATTACTCTTCATGTTCCCAAAATTTGTGTTTCACAATTTAAAGGAAATAATGTTTGCGTATGATGGACGACCTGTTTGATCCAAGACACTTCAATGCATGATGTTTTTGCAATTGTTGCATCTCACTAGTAGAACATCCTTGGTGATTTTCAAGTGATGAGCATATATGAGGCAGGAAGGAACTTCAGTTCAAGCTTCCTAGCTCATCCTCTCATATGTTCAGGTAATCTACTTTTATATGCCTTCTTTGCTTTTAAAAAAGATTTCTCCATTTCTCTAAGCTGCCAGTTTCTCCTCAATATCTCTGTAATCTGAAAGTTCCTCTGGGTAGCTACATCTAAAAATAAGAGCAGACACTGTGAAAAGCACTGTTAAATCCAGTCACCTACTACCAGATGTATTATGAAGAGCAAAAAGTTTTAATTACTGACAACAGTTCATCCTCTTGGGTCAAAGATTCTGCTTCACAGAATTTCAGTTTAGTGCCATCAAGACTAAAAAAAACCTTGACTATGATCCTACATGGTTCACATGCAAACACAACTGTCTAATTTAGGAAGAATTTTTGCAAAGAGTAAGCAAACAATGGAAAAATCAAAGGAATCAATTGAAAGGATCTCTGCATTCTTATTGTATGTGGCAGTTCTTCAACCCTACACAAAATTTAGAAATGGATCTCTTTCAACAGGAAGTCTGTTGGAACTTCCAGAATATTGAATGTCTTTTTTCAGATTTTCTGAAGTGACAGCACACTATATGTCATCCATAACTCAAATCTGAAAGTACTTTCAGATATCTGTGAGATGAGATTATGAGAGTGACTGTAAATTTGTGTAAGAAATACAAAAACCTTTAAAAATCATATGGGGTGAGTGAAGTCAAAAGAAAGTATATTTGAAAAAAAGATGAGACTTGGAACACATGATACCAAAAGGAGAGAAAAGCTTTTGCAGCATATGAAAAGCTGAGTACTATACACATTTTGGTGGCAAATAAAATGGCACCAATAATCCTTCTGTACAGGTATTTGTTCAGACCGTAGGAGTTTGATGCATTTGCTAAAGTTTAATCACTTAAGAAAATTGTATCATATGCCAAGAATTAAGTAAGAACATAAGCATTAGCAAGATCTAGGCAAAAATGAAGTCAGATGAAAAACATTTTAAAATAATTAAACAACTTGGACACTACCTGGAACAATTTCTTTAAAGCTAAAGCAAACAGTATTTTTTAATGTCTGACATTCTTTAAACACAGCCAATGTGTAAGACTGGCAAATAAATGACTCATGCAAAAACATATAAAAGAATATCTAAAGAAGGTATAATAAGTAAAATAAATACTTTTCACTATTGATCAGTGCTGTAAGCACTTTGCATAGCAAATGCTTTACTACCATGGGTAGTCTGAGTTCCAATTACTGAAAAAACTGTACGATGGAAGATTTTAACTATACCCATTTCAATTCATAAGCCAGACTCCTTTGTTCCTGATGTCATTCAGCAGTTTGCTATATTTTACTAACAAAAACAAAATAAACATATTTTATGTATGAGCTGTACCTCAGAGTGCTTGGACAAAACAGAACATAAATGAGAGCTGTGTTTGATTGAAAGACAACATAATTCATGAATGCTGTAGGATCACTATTTTCAAACACACATTTTAAGTCAATCAAGTTAATTTAGAATCAAATAAAATCCCTGCTGAGAAGCATACTCACCCTTTAAAATATAATCTGTTAACAAGCTTGGCACTTTCTCGCTATCCTCTTTCATGGCATGCAGAACTAAAGAAAAAACAAGTCAGATATATAGTCATAAATGAAACACAACATATAAAACAAATACCTTGGAGCAGTTCCAACTACTCATAGAGATACCACTATGAAATGTAAGAAATCTCCTAAGTGAAAGTTGAGAAGATACAATGAGACATCACATCCTCTCCACATCTCACTTGTGTAATTCTCACTGAGCTCCACAGTTTCTGAATGCAAGAGTCCCATTCCATGTGGTTAATATTACAGTAAAATGCCATCAGTCATAACAACAACAAGCACCTCTTCCCTATAAAAGATTCTCGCCAGAAGGAAGTCACGACATCCAAAAACTAAGGTATGCTAACAACTATTGCTGAGCTGGAAATCTCAGGACAGAAAAGCATGCTCCATTACTTAATATCTTTGATCACTACCTCAATTAATGGAAAATGCTGCGAATGATTCTATGGAAATATTAGTGGTGCTTTTCTCCCCTCCCTGAAATGGGGAATGTTATCTGCTGTAGCTTTGAAAAATCTCAACTACATGACTTAATTCAGCATTAACTTACAATAATGCAAAAATGCCATTTTGTGACACACATGAGTAGATCATGTCCATCTTGCCTATTTCTGAAGAAGGAATGGACAACCATAAACTTGTCCGTGACTACGTAAAGAAAAACAATGACTATATTTTGTAAAGTGCTCAGGACACATCTGAAAGAAGCAAAAATACAAAATTCTACTGAAAAGCAGTATTTAATAAACTCCAAATTCCTCATATGAGACTCTAAACTCAAATGATAACAAGTGTTTTATTTCCATTTTTACACTGAAGGAAGACATTAGCGTTCATAACTATGGAGTAATACAGAGCTTTGAAAGAAAAACCAACTGAACAACCCTAAACACCTGCTTTACTGCCTGCTTGAACAACAGCAGAGACAGTGAGTCACAAACCTGCAACTGACTCACAGGATCAAGTTCCAACCAGCCCACAGAAATCAATATTGTTAATACTCTTTACAATGCATTTGTGCAAGACATTTTTTTTAATAAACCATCAAACAACAGGAAATGTTTTCAAGCGGTTTTAATACGTGCTTAATAGTGTCAAGTGAAATTTAAATATGGCAAGAGGATCAAATTTCATGGCAAGAATAAACACAAAAAGAGAAATCCTTTGTCACAAAGTAAGTATGAATTAACACCTAAGACTGTCTACTGTAGAAAAATAAAGGGAACTTTAATTCCTACTTAAACATTTCATTTACTCTGGAATTTATATAATATGAATTTTCTCTTTCCAGAAAACAACCAATGAGCCTTTTACCACCCCTCAGCCACCTGTGGAATCATAGAACTGCTGCTGAAAATCACCTTAAAGACACAGTGAGATTCTCCACTGAAACCTGATCAAATGCATTGATGCACTCTACCACCTATTTTTAAACTTTTCCTATAAACATCCAATGAAGGAGATGCTCCTGACTTCTAAAGATGCTCTGTTGTATTAAACCACCTGAAGACGTATTTTTTTTAAATACAACCTTGATTTCTTGCAAATTACAATTTAAAAAAAAGCCCAATAAAATCAAACAACTAGAGGAGCTAGAACTCATAATAATTTTGAGGATCTGGCCTAAAAAAGATGTGAAGAGCAGGGAATTCAAAGCATTGTAAAAACTGTGTTTGGTTTGGAATTCCTAATTATAAAAATTTATTGACAACAAAATCCCCCCACCAAAACCATAGAGAGAAGCAGGCTATTCTAAAGGCAATCAATGCAATCATTATGGAACTAGTCCTAAGTATCTTGACATCCACTCCATTTTACTGAAGTCATTACAATAACCTCAGTAAAGTACAGCAAATGTAAACAAACAGGGATGTATCAGGCACTGTATGACCAGATTTCATGATATGCAGCCAACATCAAAACATAGGAACATTTACTTCCTGATTCATGCAGGTTTCTGGCCTTCAGGGTTTCAGACAGCAGCTAGAAAACAAACCTAACATGAAGGCTCAGGAAACAAGCTGGCCAAAATCCACGGTTAAAATCAGTCATCCTTACATACATGCCGTAGAGTAAGAGGGAAGAGAGAACTGGATGGATTCACTGGCTTTGAGCAGCCACAACTGGATATACAATGAGGAAAGGATCAGGGGAATTTCATATGCTCACTTTTGGTTAATGTTTGAAGGTCTTCAACAGATGGGGGTCCATTTTTCTTCTCATAAGGAATGACGGTTGTCAAGTACTGTCAAATGAAAAACAGAGTTACTTGATAGTCCTTTCATGCAGCTTTGTTGTTTGCATTTTATTTTGTAAAAATTGTAGCAATTTAAATTCCTAGCTACAAATAATCATATTTCAAATATATTAAGATTCCACCTTCTCATCTCAGAGCTTTATCACAGAAACCAAGTTTTTTGATATTTTTTTCCAAATTATGTGGTTACTAGAAGTCATGCAGCTAACTGTCTTCCCTGCAAAGAAAATGATGCTGTCCCACAGTTAGGTGAAAATGAAAACAGATGGCTTTCACCTTCTGCTGTTACACACTTCTAATCAAAAAGAACAAGGCAAGCCTAATGAAACAAAATACCCCAGAATACAGAATTCAATTTAAATTATCAGTTTTCATAGCTGAGTGTGGTAACAGATAGTTTCAAACCAACTCCTTTTTAATTTTATTTACTGAAATCTTTAATTTTTGTCTGCTTAAAAGAAAAAACACAACAAAATTTCTTAAATCTTTCAAGATTTTCATACCTGCAGTGCAACTAGGATTAATTTTCAAATTCTTGATGTAACCCTGTTGGGTCTTATATTACACGCATTTTAGGCAACACCTTACTTTGCAGCCTATATGAATGCATATTCTCCTTAAAGAGGTCAGAATTACAAAAGTACTAAAATAGCTGGAATTTTCCCCAATGGAAAAGCTTCCTGAAAGTTCCCTCAAGTCAATTTTTAAGAATTAAAGAGGAACTTTATTCTGGTTTTACAGCTACAAGGCATTAGGCAAAGTTAACCCTCAATGTCTCGTTCAGCTTGACATCTGTGTAGTTCTCCAGTGACCAGCAAGGTACGAGGAGCTGCACTTGGCAGGGGGAGGCTGAGGGCTGCCACACAGAGCTATAACACTGCCATGTCTGCAGCAGGATCACACACCTCACACCCAAGCACAAGAGCTGCCTAAAAGCCAAGCAGACTCAGCTCAGCAGCACTGAACCCACTGTACAGGTGGTGCTGACACCTCCCCACGACCTTCTGCAAACACAGGGAGCTTTTCTCCCTCCCTTTTCTTCTGGCATTTTTTCATGTTCACTCAGCACAGCAGAAAAGAGTATGCAATGCTCCTCAGGAAACAATCAATTTTCAATTTCTTTTCCAGGAGATGTAACCAAGCATCACCAGAGAACTGTGCTCTTAATAAAATTACCAGAATCTATAGCTAAATATAAGGCTGCTGCATCTGCCAATGGCAGAGATGAAAGAGATCTACTAACACAGAAATCAGATTTCTGGCTGTCTTTTCCAGCCTTCAGAACTACGTGGCATTCTACCCTTTACCTGCAAAATAAAACACTAGGATATTTCACTGTACCAAATATCAACTAACCCTGTTTAGTACCAAGTATCAACTAAACCTGCTTCCCTTCTCCTGTAAACTTCACCTTCCATTTTTCATCTCTAACAGTAGCAATTAAAAACAGAAAAAGGAATTTCTTAGTTTCCAGAAATACTTTCCTTCTACTCATCAACTTTGCGGCTGTAACAATCAGTGTCTATAAAAGCACTATAAAAACTCATTTCCTGAACTGCTGTGTGAAGATAACATATTATGAAAAGAATGAAGGAGTGACTGAAGTGTAGCTTACTGACAAGACCAAGTGTTAAATCTGCTGTGACCTCTAAATTTTTGAAGCAGATTTGATGACATGATAAAGTAGCAATTCCCACTGCAATTTTTCATCACCTATGAAAAGTGTTTGATATGCCTGAAAATCAAAATGAAGACGACTGTCTTGAATCTTCTGGAAATACGATCCCAGAAAGAGCTACCAACATTTCAATGTCTTTTTTTTGACTACATTACCAGAGTTCCCACTGGAAGTTTCTCTTTATATGGTGAAAATCTCTTAAGTAATTTTTACTTGTGTCTCAAACATGCACAGAAAATGGGACTAAGATTTTAAAAAGGGAAGTACCCACTATGAGACAAAAAATCCTAATCAAACAAAACCCTCCCAAACAAAAACAAATGCCATAGAAAAATGGATTTCAAGGCATTAATCATAACAGAGCTGGTATCTTTTCTACATTCTACTCTACATTTAATTTTAAATTCCTATTTTAAAGTCATATTCCATGACTTGCTTTAAGATACAGGAAAGGGAATATAAAACCCCCTAAGAGGTTTTCTATATCCATACGGATATAGAAAAAGATCAATCAGGAGAAAAGTATGATCAACATGAAGAATAACATTAGTAAATTAACTCAAAAAATGACTGGAAGAGTTATTCAGTCATTTTAACAAATGATTATGCTACTTACATCTATATAGGAGGCAGTGAAAGTCTTTTAACCAAAAGTATGATGGGGTGGCATAGCTAGATAAGATCACTTTATGAAAATATATGATATTTTAAATATCTAAAGATATGGGTATAAACAGCTGTAATTTATGGTTAAGATAGCCAAGGAAAAAAGCCCCCAAAACCAAAACAGCACACAGGTACAGCTTTACTAGTAGTGTGATAACAGAGCGTGATAAAAAGTCTTGTTAGGTAAGCTCTGTGCATGTGTTCAAGATCCCCAAAGCTGAGGACAAACAAACAACTGGATCAATGTATTCATAAAATCTCATACATACACTTTGCCTGAGAAAGCAGGCAAGCCTTTGATTTCTAGTGTCATGACTGCAGAATGACTTGAGAGGAGCTGTTTTACCTTCTAAACTCCTCTGCAGGATACAACACTCATCTTCTAGACAAAAGCCTCATCAGCCTTGACTTCTAAAGTACCAGTCAATTTATTGCCTCAATGAACTTCTCACCAGGGAAAAAAATAACTCTAATGGACTCCTCTGACAAAACTGCATAACCTAAAATACTGGGTACACATTAAATAATGTGAAATGCCAATATTTTGTAGTGCGCCAAAAGACTAAACAGCATAAACATTAGCAGTTCACAAAAATTCAGAATGCAGTTAATAAAATATATACTACAGATCTGAAACAGCAGGCAGGTTATTACTTTGAAATAAGGCATAAGAATCTTGCTTCCAAGCTACACACAACATCTATATGATGCTTGTTAAGTACACACAACATCTATATAAAGCCCACAGAAGCTGTCTCTGCTCTACATGTCAGTATTTAAATAACCAGCTAGAAGATACAAACCTGCCTATGCCTGTATTTTATATTGGTAATCTGCAGCGCCCATTTAGCTACTTTTAAAATCATGCAGTTTTCAAAGGCAAAAGAGTACAGTCTATACATTTTCCAGGTGTTACTCTGTTTTTAGATGTATCAGCTCTGAACATCTGAAGAAAAAAGAAAACAAAACCTTTCTCCATTACGCAAGTTGCTAATGATGAAGGCTGAAACACTACATCTAACCTTATACACGTTCTTTGACTGGTTATTAGATTTTTACATACATGCAATTAAAGCATGCATTATGCTAAAACAGACTTTTAGTCTGGGGTAAGAAATACAGGTTATTAGCTCAGTGCGTCAGGGTATCAAGTCTTGAATCTCTTGAGCTGCTGAGGAGAGAAAGAGACTGTAGGCTGATCAGAAACCTGAAGTAGGGAAGCAGAGATTCCAGCATTTTATCCTGTTTTTTCCTTTCTCAGCATTTATCTTCAGCTACTGTCAATTTTCAAGATCTCAGCTCCTCCCAAAAGTGCAAGCAAGGAATGAGAAAAAAAGGGAGAAGATAGCCCAGCACCTGTTTCTCTCCACTCGAGTTTCCAAACGTGTGGCGGAAGCCATTCTGTATGACATTTGAGATCCCTTCCATGCTGAAGCGCTAAAAGTAGTGAAAACACAGCAGAAAGACAAAAAAAAAAAGGGACAGAGAAAAGTTCAGAAGACTATTAATCAGCATTTATCAAGACTCTGAAAGACAAATGGCAAGGACAAGCTCGAAGGTGTATTTCAGCACACTTCTATTTCTTCACTCACCTACTTAATTTTTTTAATTGAAAAGCAAACCTTATAATGGCAGTTAAGCAGTATTTCTACACCAAAATTTAGTCAAACGAAATCTTCACACTGCAGACCTGATAATTGAGATAACTTGCCTTTTATGGCTGTTTAATTTCAAAATGTAAAAAAATACCATTTTTCAAAGTTCAGCTCACTGTAAAATCCCCTCTAACATCTGTGTTTGAACAGTGTATGTTTAGAGACACTACTGACACCAATTTTTCAGATTTTAAGCATGTACCAGAAACACTGTTCAGAGGCAGTCATTTTCAGCTCCACCTCTTTAAAACTTTTTATGCTTTCATGCTTCCTTTTCCACAACAGAAGCAACAATTAGTATTTCCTATTTTCTGTCATATCATAAAATATACACAATTAGATAATAATAAACCCATATTGATTTCAAGCTCCATTGCACGGAATCATGGAATCCAAGTCAAGAAAAAGCAGTACATAATCCAACTACATATTTTTCCTTGAACTTTGTAATCCTTTTAACTTGCTGGAGAAGTAAAAGAAAATCAAAATCAAAACAGTATTGATGTTTAGCATGTGATATAAAATCAGCAAGGGACATGAACATAAAAAGAAGAAACAGCCAAGCTGCTGACACAGGGCAGTATGATGAGCACACCTCAGCATGTTTATCTAAAAGTATTTATTTATGTGAGAGGAATAAAATGTGCTGGAATACAGTATTATTTTACCTTCTAAAGCACACAAGGTCAGTAAAGTCATAAATTTTGCCAAAGCCACCTTAACTCTTTTAAGATATCATAGTTGAAGGAACTGGTATCTTCAAGCCCTGACTATTTTTTAACTGCTCCCCTGTTTTCCCTTGTGAAAGAGATAGAAGTTTAAAAGTCTAAGAAACTGATTTACCCAAGGATGGTATCAAGGACAAAAAACTCAAACCCCTGTTTTTTTTTAAATATTCAGTTACAGTATCTACAGGAAAATTCATTTTCTTAAGAGTATGACAATTTAACTCAACTTCCAATCTTTGTATTTAAATGAGATTTCATTACAGTTAACCAAATAACCAACTAATGCATTACTTATTAGCAGAAACTCAGGCTTCACAAAGCTACAAGAACATACTATCTGAATGCGCATTCCCAGCCCAAAGGGATAAAAAAAAAAGAAAAAAAAAAGACTTTTGAAGAAAGGAACCTGGAACCTTGCACCTCTTTCTGGGAGAGGGCTCTCAAATCTGTCCCTGATGACAGTGAAATCGATTTTCAAAGGAATCACACATATGCAGCTACAGTCTCACCTGTGAGCTAGTCTGTTCAACCCCTCTTAGCAATCTGACACATCTGGATCTTGAAGTGACCAAATACCAAAATGTCTTATCCTGGGACCATGTAAGTTATACCTGAAAGCATCATTCAATTTTCTGATCTTTAAACCAACTAGAACAGTTTCTGAATCACTTCACTCAAGTTCCAAAACAAAGTAATTATTTTTCTTTCTAGGTAGAATATCCCTTTTTGGTTTTCCATGACTGGGAAGGAAACAGGAACTATTCACAGTGCTCTTGTAAAGGAATGACAATTTTGTATGGTTTTCCAGACATATACTTCCTCAAGTTCCACTAAAACTTAGCTACACACACAAACATCTCTCATTTGACAGATGAGATCAGAATCCTATTTGGGGTATATCACAGGTATCTTATGCTTGTAAGTTTAGAAATAAATTCTGAAGTATTAATATTTCATTATAAATGTTTATTCCTTATATTTGAAAAGCAAACCCCAAAAACCTTCTCATGTTGAACTGAAGCATACTTTCTGGGACTTAGCCAAGATACAAAAGCACATTTTTTGCATCCCATAAGATGCAAAAAGAAATCACTAAGAAATTCAAACATTAATATCCCACTTAAGTAATTTTAAATTATACTAGACAGATAAGAAAGAAAAAATTGCATTGACAAGCTAATAACTGATTTCTTTTGTTCTTTGACTTCTCTCATCCAACTCTACTTGAAAGACATTTTTCCTTTTGTTGCCATGTTCTGTAAAGAATAAAACAAATTATCTCCTCCCTGTACACATGCACTACACTTTGGCCTCCTTCCTGTCTCCTGTTGAATGCAGTAACTCTGCCACAGGTAGGAGATCCAGGGTAAGACACGCACTTTTTTCCTACCTAGAAACCAGCATGATCAATAAATATCTGTGCAACTACTGCAAGAACAGTACTGAATTTCCTGCAAGACTAACACATACTAAAATTCACACAGTGAAACCAAACACATTAATGAATTTGCCTCCTAACAATAGAACACAGAGAAGTACATCCAAAGATAGTATTTTTTGCAAGAAAGGTGTGCTATTCCCAGGCTGATTTGCAAACAGTTAAAAAATATTTTCTGAATATGAGAAGAGTAAAATATATGGCCCTGTGAAAAAAAAAATTCTCAACACAAAAACCTTAAGCCTTGTTTGTGAATGAAGGTATGGAAGCAGGAGTACCAGGTATCTTAATATAATCTAGGACTACTACTTCCCTTATTGGAAAAAAAACCAACAAAAAAAAATTAAATGTATGAAGACTTATAAAAATTTTCTTACTGTTCCAGGCATATGACCTCTTTCTTGTTTGCCATTCTGAGGACTACCATTTTTCAGCTTCTTTTTCTTCTTTGCTGTTTCTTTGTGTTCTCGCTGTTTGTTCTGTACTTCAATGAGGACAGAAATGAAGCTGTTTTTCACTTCCTTCTCAAACTCCAGCTCATCTCGTAGAGCCAGCTGCTGCACCAGTTCCTCAGAATAATCCTTAATAGCAGTCTCAATTTCCTCCAGCAGTTCATTTAATTCAGCAACAGACAATCTTTTGACTCCTACAAATAGTTTATATAGAAAGTAATATGTCAAGATTTTAAGCATGAGTAAACTTGTGGGAGTTACAAGAAAAATGTACTCTGAAATTTCTCAAAACAAAAAATTCAGTTTTAAAACCACATAGAATAAAACAATATTCCTAAAGGAATAAACACATCCCAGAGGTGACAAAATTAGCAACAATAAGATGGTAAATTTTCTTAATTCTGAAAAATCTGGGATAATCTGCAAATATGAAGAATGTGTTGGTAGTTTATGCTGGAAGCTGAAGTAAGTACTAAACTTCTGACACAACTATTAACTATTAGTTTCCTCTGCACTCATGGTTCAAAGGAAAAGGGCTTCATATTTTCTGAACTATTGGCTGATGCACTACATATAGTGCAATTATGACCAAGCAAATGTTCTGAGACTTGCTTGGGTTAAAAGAAAGCAGATCTTTGAGGCCTGCTTTCTGTTCCAGTTTAGATCTGACATGCCTAGGAAGCTGGCAAGTCCCAGCAGCTGCTGTGTCAAAGAACATAATCTTATTTGGCACTTGAGAAACAGCTAGTCCTGATTACACTGACAGATACAATCTGTTTAAGGACGCTGCATAGATGCTTGCAATTATTTAATTTCATTTAATTACTCTAGTAAATATCTTGTCTACAAGAATACTTGTAAGGGAAAGCACCTACAGACAAGTGTTGAAAAATACAAATAAGGCCACAAACTACAAAAAAAGTGCAGCTCTTAGAAGCATCAAAGGTAGTAAGTGAAATGTGATTTTTTTCTCTTAAATTACAGCAGGGAAAATTGATTGGAGAAAGCTCCTTGTCACCTACTTAACTGAAGAGAAGGCAATGAAATCTGTTAAGACAATTCTGTGTCAAGGAGCCACAGTTTTTCCAGGTAGCTTAGGCCTTAAACTCTGTTCAAACACTGTAACAGCACTGAGAGAGGGCACTTGTGAGTGCCAACACTTAAAAATCTGCTTCACAGCCTAAAAACCAATTGTTCTAAAACCACAGGTGTAGGTTACCCAACTGCAGTCCTGACTGATGTCAGATCAGTTGTTATTATCAAAGTCTTGAAAGGGCTACATAGGAAATCCTCAGCTAACACACATGAGTGGAGACAGAGCAATTCAAATGCAGAAGACTACACAGGCTGAAACTTAGCAGGCTGAGGAACTCACTTGTGTAACCAGAGCTTGATTTTTGGACTGCCTTAATATGTCTTTTCCTATCCAAGAAAAAAGTAAATAAAAGTGATTTCCTGCTCTGAATCCTAAATGAATGAAAATCTCTGATCTATCCTATGAAAACCAGAGTTCCTAGGAAAAACCTGTAAAAATTTCAGAGACATGCAGACCAATTTTGAAGCACCTTCACACACTAAAAATAGGTAGCAAGAGTTTTTAATAAAATAGTGACCTGAAAGACATGAAAGCAGATTCTGAGAAACTGCTGAAGCAAAGTTAAATTGTCTGCCAAAGTAACTCAAGGCACTATTTGGTCAAGACTGACCTTTAAACTGTAAAGATGCAACAGACAAGATGGGCTCCTGAGGCAAAGCAAAATTGACATGATATGAAATACTGAGCAAGCTTGATTAGCTCCAAAGCTTAAGACATATGGAACTGTCAGAAAATCAGGAAGCCCTGCTGAACACAATACATTTTGCTTTCACATTCCTGAAATTTATGTGTTGAGACAGTTAAGAGACCATTTTCATGGTTGGAATCTCTTCTATAAATCTGAAATGTAGCAGAAACTCTAAGTCATGCCACAAGAGGTCAGCCAGTTTTCTGAATCTTCTACAGAGTTTGTATTGTTAACCCTGACTATAGGAAAGAGAGCATCAAACTTTTAAAGACAGACCAAAGCAGAAAAATCATCTATCAAATATTCTTTATGTCCCTACTACCTTCTAGAATTCATATTGACAAATGTAAAGATTACACAAAATTTTCCATCACAAAACTGATTAGTCACAGGTTTTTTTATATGCAATTCAACCTACTACAATTTAATTATTAATCTAATTTCTGCTTTGCTTTTGTATAGGGAAGCACAGATGATTTTATTTGAGTAGAAGACCCAAAGGATATTTTTCACTCTTAAGCTTTCTGAAGTGGAATGGAAAGGGAGGACCGAAAAATATGTATGGTCCTTATGGGGCAAAAAAGAAATGGTTGCCTTACTTTTGTGTTACTGTCTACCAAGATATGTTGCAATGACTGAAACTGTACCAAAGGTATGGTAAGCTTTATTTACTGAATAGCTTTCAAGAGCTTTAGCTGATCTTAAGCAGTGTACTAGCATCAAGAAAGTATCTCACTTTATAGAAAATAATGAAGTTTAATAAAAAATGACCAACTTATCACTTTACTCATGAAGGAATCTCATTTCAATGTACCAACCTTCAGAATATTTGCTTTAAATTTACATTCTATAAAGTCTTATTTTTGTTCTTAGTCAGAAACTGGCAAAGGTAAGTCCTCTATGCACTAAATCTATGCTATTATTTCAGAACATTTTGAAAATATTTTTTGAATGCAGATATTTCATAAGAAGGACTTGCTAAGAATCAAACACATGGCAAACTTACCCTTTAAAATATTTTCATTAAGCATAAGAGCAAAAATGCTAAATAACTACCACTTACTCTCTTCATAGCTGTTGTTTGTACTGGATCTCTTGAGGGTCTGAATTTCCTGGGAAAGTATAGAGAGCCGATCTGATTGGGTGGGGGTTTCATCATCTTCTGGATCAGGTGATTCCTGCATCATTTCCTCTATTTCTTCAATCACCTTTGGAAAATGAAAATCCCTATGAAAACCCTCCTACATGAAGAGCTTGCAATTTGAAGCAAAGCTGGATGAAACCACCACCAAGACTAGATGGAAGAGGATCAATAAAATTATACTGATGTTTCCTCCCCATCCTTGCTCTGAGAATAATCACACCTTGTAACAGTAAAATGGTGATGGCATAACAAGAAGTGTTGAAGCTATGGGGTCATTTCTATATGAAGGTACCCATGATTCTGCTTTAGAGAACTAAATTAAAGAGTAAGCTGCAGTATCTTTCCTGAATATTCAGTTAAAGGAAGACACAACAACAAAAATCAATTACCTCCTCCACTCCTTATTTCACCACACTTCTCCATGTAAAACAAACACCCCTCCCTCCTCCAACCAAAAACCAACAAAATGAAAACAAACAAAAACAACAAAGAAAAAGCCACCAAAAACTCTCTGAAAAACCAAAAAGCCCTCTAAACAGCCTGAAAATCTACTGTGCTTGTGAGAAGTTTTTTGAACTTCTCACATCATCCACCATAACCTGAAGCTGATTTGCATCCCCAGGTGTAAGACCTGAGCCAGACAAAAAGCATGACAATGGAAATTCTGTGCATAGATAGCTTACTTTACATCACATAAATTATTACATTTCTACAGGCTAAATCACTAACTAGACATCTGAATAAATAACACAGCAACTTCAAGATGTTTAAAGGCTGTAGTCAGTGCTGAGATCTAACCCACAGTAAGAAGAGCCCAGGCAGTTCAAGCAGTCCTGTCTCCTGTACTATTAATAACCGTGTTCATCACAGTTCACAGCTTAACCATTGCTTAACCATTTAAGCAACAACAAAATAGATTATTTGTTTGCTTACTAAAGCAGGATCTTAATAGACCTTACGCTAATTAACCTTACTCAGAAGAGCAATTTTCAAGATAACTGAAGTAAATCCATCGATTTGAAGACTTTAGATACCAAGTAATTTGAAATCTTAATAGTAGAAACACTGATCTGCCCTCATGTTAGGTCAAAACTTCAAAGAATTCTCTCTAATAGCAAAGCCCTGTGAAACTATGAACTGCCACACAGTTATGCTGGAAAACTAAAAACTCCCATACTACTAGGATTCTAAAATATTTTTGCTTTTTACACACACACTTAATTTAGTAGCATTCCTGACTAATTCATGGTACGAAATACACAAAGATTTCAAAGACCCTGGACTATCACCCTCACCTGAAGTACTGAAACACTTTTCATATCTGAATGATGTAATGCTCTCTCCCACATTACTAAAACCCTAAACAAAGAACAACCAAGAAGCTTAGCTACAGTGAAGAGCAAGAACAAAAACAACAACAAATAATAATAATAAACATTCTACACCAACAAGACTGTCTTTGCTGAACACTTTACCTGCTCTGCTGTGAAGAGTGGCTCTTCATTGATGCAGGAAACAATGATAGAATGCATATCCAACTGTTCTCTCAGCTCTTCATCATCTGACAAGTCAAGGTTCAAGTTGTCATTTACCTAATAAGCATGAAAAGGTGCATTTATATAAATATATACACACACCCTTAATGTGAGGGTATAACATGCATGTAACATGTACAAAAAACAAATGGGTAACTATCACTGAATTTTAAGAATGAAACTGAATCTTGGCCCATAATAATGGAATCAATAGTTCTTTCTGTCAAATAGCCTGGAAAATGAAATCAAAACTGCAACTGGACAAAGTTAAAATAGCTGTCAATCTTTAATGTTGTTAAATAATATCTATATACAAAGACCATACACACACTGACATGCAGACATCTACATGGGAGGCTGTCAAGGAAATAATTAAATCTTAACTGAAGATTGAGAAATGTCTGTGGGGGGTGGAAAACTTGCCTATTATGTCTAATGTTACACAAACCTCTTTAAATGCTTTTATGGTTCCACTTCATCACATAATAAAAGACATGGAAAAAAGCTGAGAAGAGTTGATACTGAATGGTGGTATCAGAACACTGGTATCACCCCAGATTATTTAAAAAAAATGTGTCATTGAATATCTCAGGGTCTTT
The DNA here is from genome assembly GCF_028018845.1 of Melospiza georgiana. NCBI lineage: Eukaryota > Metazoa > Chordata > Aves > Passeriformes > Passerellidae > Melospiza > Melospiza georgiana. The sequence continues at coordinate 48,348,070 of NC_080432.1, read as the reverse complement.
TCAGAAAGAAAGAGAAGTAACACTGTTCCCATATATACACCACCAAATGACACTCATCCTTTCAAACCAAAGATATACAAACACTAAGAGACATAGGTCCCCTCCTTAATAAGTCAGGCATATTTTACTCTCACACAGTGATATATCCTGGTTTATTTACAAAATTGTTTCTGTACTTTGTCTATTGCTAGATTCCTGCCTAGAAAAGCCCCTCAAAGCTGCAATGCCCAACATCTGCTATTTGAGCTCAACTGCTTTACCTCATCTTTGGGCTAATTTACAAGCATCATGACAAGCTGTAAAAAGTCCTTGGCCTCACAATATTAGTTTTCAAATTTTCTTGTAATTCCTCCAATTTTCTCAGTTTCTTCAGAAACCTTAATAGTTCTCAGATTCATTTTGAATCTGCAACTGCTATCCCCAGACAGCTCACCTGCAGGGACATACACACAATTTGCAGTTCTTCAGCCCTCAGAATGAGGTCAAATGTCCACTTTTTTCCACAATCTGAATTCCAGTAACTATGCAGTGACAAGGATCCACTATGACTCTCTCTTCACCTCCTACACAGATACACTCCAATTTGGAATTTTTAAATGTCTGCTGTCCTCAAGTATTTTTCCATGCACAAAGGACATGACAACAATGATGGGACAGTAAGAAAGCATAACAGTTTATCTAGAAGGAGATCTGCTTTCACTCCTGACATCTCCAGAAACATTTTGAGAGACCTTCAGAAACATTTTGATAATACAGACTAATAAACCACCAAAAATGGCATCAGCTGTAACCTGCACTAAAAGGAACACCTGGCTTTCCACCCAGCCACACTCCATACCTGCTGTCCTCCTGCTAGCAGGGAATGAGCCATTTAAAAGCAATCTAGTGAAAACAAAACAAGGAATTGCACTATCCCATTCCTCATACCACTGTGCACAAAACTTCCACCCAGCTACTTCCTTCACTGTCAGAGATGTATAAAAGTGTGCATAGACTGTCATGTGAAAGAACCAAGATCAGGTGAATCAGCCTTATTGACCTAATATCTTTCCCTGCTAAAACAGGAGGAGAAATGCTTACTGCACAATTTTGGTAGCATGTTATTAGCTTCAAACGCATCAGGGAAGTGTTGCTTAGCTGTTAGTTTTCATTGTAAGGAAGATAAAACAAGATACTAGCTGGTCCATATGTGCTGTCACATATCCAGCAATGCTGCTGAACACAAAGAAGCCGAAGAAAAGTATGTCAAACACTCCCCACAGCCTTTGCACATCAGAAGGCATTCCATGTGGAGCGAAAGCTGAAAAAACTTCAGATACATTTAATCCATGAATTGGTTTTCTCTCTACTGGCAGCACACCCAAGATTCTTTCTAATCCAGCAACACCACTTTACACTTTTTGATGTACTTTCTTCATCACTTCCTGCAAGTAACTTATAAAAACTATACTAAACATTTTCTTATGTTCTAAACTTAGTTCCTTATCAAGAAATCCATTAGTCTTCCAGTCTATTTTTCCCTGACACAAGGTCACAGCATGGCAGGGCTGTATTTTTAGTTAAACCATAAGACTTTAATTACTCTAAAACCATTTATAAATCTGAACAAGAACTCAATAAAAATTAGAAGAAACACAAGTCAAATTCAAGGGATAGCCATGATATTCAAATCAAGAAAAGGAGTTCCAAATTTGCACCTTCCTCTACTGAACCCCAAAGTATCTTCTTCAGCAGAACAATCTTTGCTCCTGTCACAGTAAAAAGCATCTGTTGATTATTTAATGATAATCAATTATCTTTGGCAGATATTTTTACCACATAACTGAACTTCACTATGTTTAAAAGATAAGCCACTAGTTTCCTCAAAAAACCTGTGAGATGGGAATTCCTCCCAGCTTTTCTTCACGAGGTGTTTTAATCCACTTTGAAGAGCATCAGAGGACAACCCTTTCTATAAACCTCTCTGAAGCTCTTAATTCCCTGTTCCCACCCCAGAGAACTATTCTAACTCTTAAATAAGGAAAACAAAACAAGCTCTTGCACTTCAGAGTCTCCTGGGCCACCCTTCTTGTTAAAGAAGCCATCTGACTGTGGAATTAGATGAACTTTGGGAAGTCCTCACTGGATTTACTAAATCAGAGTACTCCTGCTTCTTTTCCTCCCTTACCCAGGGCAGTGTTCAACATGAATCATACAGCAGAAAGATTTTATGTGAAACACTTTCTCATTTTACATTTTTTTCTGTCATGCTCTGGCTCTAATGAGGAGTCATCTAAAACTAACCCTGAATTATTCCAGCCCAGGGTGATACAAACATACATCAATGGTTCTTTGATTTTTGAAAAGCTCTCATGTATAATGGCAAGTACTACAAATATTTTCAGCCACTTAATAACAACATTCTTTTATACAAATGCAAACAGTGTTACTTCCCTGCAGAGTACCAAAGATCCAAAGAGGGCACTTCTGCTGATCAGAACTTACCCCTTTTTCTGAAAGATTCAGTGTTGGCAAGTGCAAAGCTCTGGTGTGGGAAGATTTCCAGTCAACTGGCATCACATTACCATAATTATCAGTCAAGGCATTCCAAATCCTGAGGAAAAGAATAAAGAAACAAAAATGCAGACCTCAAAACAAGCAGCAACTGAATCAGCAATAACCATATTCCTAATGAGCATATACCTCTTTCAGTAACTGTATTTTCCTCCCTAAATATTCATCTGCAAATTACTGAAAATATTTTTAGTGTTTTAAAGCTATGAGAAGATGTTTTTTTGATAAATGTAAGTGACTTCCTGTTTTAAGCAACAATGTATGCACAGCAGTGAAAGAAACCAATAAATGAAGACACAGCTTCTATACTAATTATGTAACTACACTCAAAATCCTTTCTGGGGGTGGATGAGCCTTTCCGTCAATGAAATTTGAGCTGAGCTATAAATTACATTCCTAATGTTTAGCAGAGGCTGAGTAGCAAATTCTGAGTTCTGAGCCAAACCTTTTCTTTTTTCCCTTTCCATTTATCACAGAATAATGAAAATGTACAGATCACACTGAAATTTTGGGAGAATCAATTTTTTTTCTAGGAGAGCTCAGCCCACCGCTCTTGTCCTCGGTCAGCCTTTACTGTTCGTAGGGGGTGTATCCTCTCTGGCTGTCCTGGAGGCTTGCAAAGGCAGATGGAGGCTGGTGAAGCCGCAGCTCAGCCTGTAGCCACAGCAGCCCCGTGAGCACGCTGCTTCCCCCAGTCCCCAGCCGAGCCCCGCTCCAGGCGCTGTGCTCTGGGTGGATGTTTGCAATGGTTGCCTAGCTGAGGCTCACAGGAGGCTGGAGGAAAGGCCGAGGCAGACACAGAGGGGCAGACAGAGCCTCGTCACTGCCCAGCGTGATTCATGGTTCACTGAACTTACCCCACTGTTTACACCACTGATCTAGTATTTTGCGAACAGGCTTTATTTTATTCTTATCTTGGAAGAACGGAGAGACAGTTGAGTTAGCTTAAAGTAAGACAGCAGTATTTTTAATGAAGGTAAGCTGACTACATTCACTATAAAGTAATAGAAGCATTCGTAAAATAATGTTAAAAACTGTACAGCAGCATGGCCCAGAAAGGCTCTATTCCTCCAGGGAAAAAACTCGGAACAATTTTCGCAGTTGCAGCTGCAATTTTGTTCTTCACCTGCTTTCTGCACTTTCCATGTTGAAATTCAAGCAGTGAGACAGCGGACACTTTGCAAGAAGCTAAACAAATACTAACCACGGCCACTGCACTTCAGAACAAGTACTTCTCGCCAGCTCGGCGGGGTAAGAGGCTCTGGGATGCTCACACGCTTCCCTGGCACTCAGGGGGATAGAGCCGGAGGGCTCCCCGTCAAACCCGCGCCGCGCCGGCCGAACGCGCCCCCTCGCCGAGGCCCGGCGCTCCCAGCTGCAGCCCCGGGGCGGGGAAAGGCTCCGCTCCCGCAGCCCACAAGCCCTGCTGGGCTCCGCAAGGCCCAGGGGCAGCGCTCTCGCAGGGCAACGCTGGCGGCCCGCGCTGTGCCCTCAGGCCGGGCCAGGCCGGGCCTCCCCTCCGCTCCATCTCCATCTCCGCGCCCCCGGCCCGCACTCACTCGTCGTCCTGCAGCGCGCTCTGCTCCGTGAGCGGCCGCAGCGGAACGCGGCTCTCGCCGCCGCCAGCCCGGGCCTGCGGGGGCTCGAAGCAGAGGGACAGCTTCGCGCCGAGATCCCCGCCGCCCCAGCCGCCCTTGTCGCAGGCAGGCTCGGGGCCGCTCCCCGCGGAGGGCTGGAATCCCGAGAAGTCCTGCCAATCGCCCGGGTCTCGCTGCGAGGTCGCCGCCGCCGCCATAGCTGGGGACGCGGCGGTGCGCGCTCCCGGCGGTGCGCGCTCCCGGCGGCGCGCGGCGGGCGGGGCCCGGCTGAGGCAGCGAGCGCAGAGCCGAGCTGGGCTGGGCCGGGCTGGGCTGAGGGAGTGATCGCAGAGCCGGGGCCGGGCCGGGCCGGGCTGGGCTGAGGGAGTGATCGCAGAGCCGAGCTGGGCTGGGCCGGGCTGGACTGAGGGAGTGATCGCAGAGCCGGGGCCGGGCCGGGCCGGACTGGGCTGGGCCGGGCCGGGCTGAGGCAGTGATCGCAGAGCCGGGCCGGGCTGGGCCGGGCTGAGGGAGCGCCCGCGGAGCCGGGCTGGGGCAGCGATCGCGGAGCCGCACTCAGCGGCGTCCGTACTGACTCACAGCTCCGCGCCGAGTAGGGGCGGCTCATCGGGCAGGAGAGGCAGGCGTAGAATGGTTTGAGTTCGAAGGGACCTTTAAAGATCACCCCGTTCCAGTATACTGCAAATACTCCTGCCGTAGAAGGAGTATTTGCAGTAGTTTTGTTGTAACTTGTTTTTATACTGTCATTGATGCCTCCATTTAGTCTCCCAGTACACAAGAATCTAAGCTTTTCTTATAATCTACTTTTTCTTACCAGCACTGTGACTCCCATGTCCATCCTTTGCCACCTTTATATTGTGCCCTTATGTGCAGTAGCTTAGGATGGGCTTTTTTTAGAATTTTTTTTTTTTGAGAAGCCATGAATTCTTGATATCCTAAAGTACGTACCAGCAATTTTCTCAGCTTAATTTCCTGATCCAGTTTGAGTTTCTTTTAATTTTTCTTTCTGTACTTCCTACTTGATATTTGGCAACACTGCAAGTGGAAAATGCGTTCCTAGTTAAGCATTGGAGTGCTACTGAGGTCATCGAAAGAATTTGCATCCTATCCTACTTTGGATTATGACAGACTGATAAACCCTAGTGTAAATAGGCATTCCAAATATGAACCTTTCAGACATTGTAAGGCAGAGGAGGCCAGGACTACTTATGAGTGTTAAAATGTGGATGCATCACTTGTTTTATACTTTGATGTTTTCATTGTTTTATACATGATGTTCTCTATTTCATTCTGATGAAAACCCAAAATGCTTGCAGAGTTTGAAGATGCTCTTCTAGAAGACATAAGTCTTCCATAGCCTTAGTCTTGGGAGGGAGCAGTAATGCTGGATCATGTAACTTGCAAGGGAGAAGAAATTCAGCGTATGGAAATATAAAGGAATGCACATAAATACAGATCTATCCTAGTTAAAGTCAGTTATGAGCTTTGCAATAATTACTGGCCATTTTTGTATTATTGCAGCCTGTTCTCTGCAAGAACACTGACTCAGCAGTCAGGAGCAATCTAAACAGTAAACACCATGCTGCATCCAGGGAGTACCACGTGTGAACAATGTGGACATTTTCAGTCCCCTGACCCTTCACCTTAAAGGATGTACATGGAAGTGCAAGGACTGGCAAGGTTGGCCATAAGGCACGGAACTACTCCTGAAGAATTGTATCTCAGGATTCTTGAGAAAAAATGGAAACAAGATACAGGTCTCTAAATCAATGGGTGACATATAAATGGTAATCTACTGCTGCTTTGAATGCAGTGTCAGGGATATTTAATTAAACCATTAGAAGAATAGGTTCAAAGAAAGGAGGCAAGTAGTTAAGATGAAAACTACTTTGCCTCAGGATCTTACATACCAGAACTTGGACATCAAGTTAATTAACTTACAAATTAGTAGAAGAAAAAAAACCATTATAGCCCAATAGATGAGTAGTTGATCTGCAGCTCAGGAAGTCCGTGAAGTGCAAATTCTGATCCCATACACTTTTTGTAGGACCTCACATTAGAATTCTGTATGGTTAATCCTCACAATAGAATCCTGCCTTTCTGTCAGGTAAGACCAGACCCCATGAACTCCATGGCAGGGCAAAGGCCTAACTTTGCATTTGATTCATCTTTACGGTACACTGGAACTACTTGGAATTCCACAAAGCTTCTAATGGGAAAATTCTTCAGTGTAATATGCAGAACGTTCTGTGCATGCAAACTCTTTTTTACCCACAGCACTTTCTGAACTGTTCTGATCTCAGGTCAGCATGACAATAATACGAACTCCTACTCACCGTAATATCAAACTACCAGTGTCTCAAGGACGAGTGCCCAGAAATGATAAACACAAACATTTAAGAAGACACGCATCCGTAGGTTTAAAATTTTTTATTGTGCTGCCAAGAGCCAAATTACAAGAAACCGCCTTACAGTTAAAAAAGTAAACAAGCAATCTGCTGAACCGCAGTGCACTCCGAGTGCCACATATGCATCTATTTTTCAGAAAATTATATCTGCATTTCTCTTACAAGAGCACAACAGGAACCAAAGTAAAAGAGTGTAATGGATACAGCACATAGGATAAATCATATCTTTAAAATAATAATAATAAAATAATAATAATAAAAACATTTTACACCATGTCCTATATCCTGCTAATATTTTCAGAATATGGCCTTGATTGTAAAACAAAAGCAAGCATTTACAATTTCTGGATAAAGACTGCTTACTCTTATGCAAGGAATGGATGTTTTGTCTTGACAAAATCTCTGTAGTTATTGGACAGAAACATCTCTGTTTCATTATCAGGTTGAGTACAAAACACTGGGGAGACTACATTTTTTCTTATTGATGGTTGGAAACTGAAGTTATATAAGCAGAAAAAATGTTGACCCTTGATGATACACCTATTTTTTTTCTTTGATGCAAACAGCTAGAACACCTTTTTGATATTCTAAAACAAAAAAAAAATTGTTAATCTTCAGATTAATAAATTAGGTCATTATAATAATAAATTAGTTTTTTTTTTCAGTTTTAAAGTTCAGCAATCTCTGACCAAGTATTTACAACAATACTTGAGAGTTCCTTTACAAAAAATACATTTTCTTTTCACATTAAGCATACTGGGTATCTGTGTCTCTTATGACAAGCATTTGTAAAAGAAAAAAGGCAATGCACAAATGGGTAATTAGTATAAAAGTGCCAAGACGTGTTTGGAAAGTTAACATTGTATTATACAGTCAGAGTTATAAATGAGGCAAGCTACAACAAACTTCCAGCTTAATGCGGACAATATTCCAGTAGTTGTTTCAAACAATTGTTTGCAAAAAAAAAGAAAAAAAAGAAAAAAAAATAAAAACAAAACCAACCAAAATCCAGGAGCTGATTGTGTTATTTCATGGAGTTGATTAGTGCTGCATGTATATTGTCATCAGTGTCTCTAGCCAATGCATTCATTAAAAAGCCTTTTTAAGGCTAAGCAGGAAAAGAAAAATAAGAAACACCCTGAAATGTAGCAAGTAGCAAGAGCAACGCTTACTGCTATAATCGTGCACGAACTGAACACACGCCAACACAAGAGTGCACACACACACACACACACACACAAACACGTTCAAATCAAATCAAATCAAACTGTAGGTAGAATGAGATGCTCTTTTCTTGTCTTTCCTAAACTCACAAGCAATTAAGCATTGATATGGAATGCCTGTTATCTGTTTCTGCTCTGGGTAAAATCTCTCTCAGATAAAAATACATTCAACAAGAAAAAAAAATAGAAAAAATATATACTGTATACATAGTATTTTATATATACAGTATATATATGTATAGTGTATATACACATGCACGTATATATACATATGTATACCTACATGCATTTGTATATACATATATATACACAAACATACAAATACTTTTTGTTGTTTTTAGCATAATTATATTTACATAAATATTCCTATAATGCTAAAGTTTAAAGAAGCATGATCTCCTTTTTTTTCTGAGCTTCAAAAAAGGTGCTTGAGTAATATACAATTAAAATTAAGCAGCTTCCTAGCATGGAAGTAGTTTCTAAATCTGCATACCAGTAAATAAGAACATCAACAGGAAAAAAACAACCTTAAAACAGTCTCTTTTTTACTCTCTTGTACGCAAGAGCTTTGTCCAACAAAAATATTTTTCCTTCTCCTGTATGAACAACCAGAGATTGATATAAAATAACAAAACAAAACCACAACAGACAAAACAAACAAACAAAAGCCCCTGGAACTGCATGGTGTTCTTGACTTTTCCTTCCATCCTTCTTTCCTTCCTTCCTCCTTTCAATACTGCTGTCAAAAGATCCAGTGCTCATATCAGGAATTACTTAGGCCTCAGTCATTTGCTAACTCTGCTGAAGTCTGGCTAATCTAGCCAATCAGCTTTGAAGAAAACATAAAAATAAAAACAAAAAATAAAACCAAAAAGCAGCACAAGGTATAATTTTATACATCCTTAATAAACCCACCCTTTATTTTCTGCTATAATCTTTTCCTTGCTATTTCATTAACTACTGCAGCTTCTCATCATATAGAAAAATATTTGCAGCTACACCACACCTGTGATGTGACAAATTCTGTTCTAGGAGTATATTACTGTAGCAACAGCTGGAAAAAAAATAATCAGACCTTTTCATATTTTTTTCACCTGGGGTTAGGCTTTTGCTGCAACAGATGCAATTTCAGAGCAACAAGATAAACCACTATCCTGCTGCTCAGCAGTATATTTTCGTCTCCAGCCAAGCATGACCAGCTTTTCTCTGAAGCTTCCTTTTACTTCATTGCCTACCCCTAGCCCCTGATTCCCCCTCCCAAAAAACCTCTATAGCTATGTTACAAGCAAATACATCTTAACAAGTTTCAAAACTTTGGTTCTAAGAAAACACTTGGTCAGTTATCTCAAGGAAAAGTGGGAATGCTTTTTCTGGCACATTGCAGGAGTCAGAGCTCATCCCAGAAAGGTCTTAGAGCTGTACATGTAGTCACAAATCCAATACAATCCACTAAGCAACTGCACAATTCTAGTTTTATTTTAATAGCAGACTGTCTCTCCTTCTCTCGCTCTCTCTCTTTCTTAAATTCTTGGCAAGGGTGCAATTCTTCAAACTGTTTGATAGAAATTATCTGCCTGTAGGTTGTTCTGTTTCTGCATGCTGTAAAATCCACTGTATCTTGAATCTGGGTCTGCAATTCTTAGCATCCTCTGAGAACTGTCCACCTGGACCCTGGTACCTTTCTCGCAGTCCACATATACCAGTTGATTGTTTAGGCAAGAAGGCTGTTAAAACAGAAAGGAAATACTGAGTAAATAATACAGTTTTTCTATTTCACACATAACTTTTAAAGTCTGTTTGAGTCAAGTCCATATGTCGGGATCTCTAGCTTGTCAGAGTGACCCCGAGAGGAGTTTGAAAGTCTCTTTTCCCAGCCCGGTGCTTGAAGAAGGAGTCAGGGCTCTTCATTTCTTGGTCTCAAGGTTGTTTATTGTATCGTATCTATAAAATTCTTTCTCCTGTACTGCCAAGGTCCACTCAGCAAGACAGTCCGAGGCTGCCCCTTTTTAGTCTTTATACTAAAAACCAGATATACAATGTTTACAATTACTTCCCAATACCTATCACCTATGTTAGACTGTGAGCTTCTACTCTAAACCAATCTGTAAGTGCCAACATCACAGCAGAAGATGGAGGCCAAGAAAAAAAGGCAGGATATGCCCAGATCCCTCCATCTTGCCCCCCTGAATCCCCATTCTAAACACCCCAAAATCTACTTTTTTACCTTGTGATAAATTCACTATCATGCTACTTAATTTGTCATGGCTTGCAAGATCTTCATCTAAGGTTGGTAACTTCCTCCATGGGTCATAATCAAAACCACAGGCATTTTGGGCTCTGTGCAAGGGTCTCTGAGACCTCTGGCAGGGTCTTGGCTGCTCAGGACAGCCAGAGGGATGTCCTGGCTCCTGACATCCCTAAGCATAAAACAAAATCAAACTGGCAATGAAAGGGTTTGGACTTTTGTTAAAGTTGGCCTATGTTAGACATAGTAACAGACCAACACTCCCTTCACAGTCACCATTTTTCATCTTCTGAATGGAGTTCTGGTATTCTCATATCCTAACTGGGCTGGTGTAACTGTTCTCTGTTAATTCAGCGCCACACAAAGGCTTAACCTGCTTGCCCCAGATGTGCAGTACCTTTTTTCCCAGACTTTTAACAGCCTCTTTATTGCTTAACATTTTCCGCTATGTTTTGTTCCTGGTTTCGTAAAAATGGGATAACCTGGAATTAGACACGGCACCTTTGTTGGAGCTTTGTAGCAGGACACTGGAATCCACTGCTTCTTCTGGTTGATAAGCAGGAGCACGATGATCAGTAACAGCGCTATCGTGATTGGGATCGTCACCAAGGCAACTGAGCTGACGGATGCATCCTCGCTGGGGCGGGGCCCACTGCCACTCCGGTATTCCCCCTGGAGATGGTTCATGTCTGCAGGGCAATTGGGAGCATTTGGTCGTGATTAGAAACGGGCCTTGGCCACAAGGAAGAATGTAATTAAAAATGTCTCACTTGTACATCTTGTCACTCATAAGAACTGGATCTTCTCTCCTGCAATGTCACCTTATTTACATAAATTAGAACGGCTTGTATCTTGTAGAGGAACTATGTTAGTCAGGAAAAGGCCATCAAAAGCGAGGAGATAGAAGGAAACCTAAAGCACAGTAATGACCAAGTCTGACAGCAACCTCTTAACTCATCTGTGTTTGCATGATCTTATCTGATCACAACCAAACTCCCACTTGTAAAAAAATCAGACTCTGTGTTTCCAGGCTGAGGAGAGCTTGGAAATCTTAGGATGAAAGAAATTTTTTCTTTCTGACTTTTAAAAGGTTTACTTTTACTTTGTACTGGTAGGACAAGTATGATGTGTTCACTCACTCCTGCAGCACTCAGCCCGTGAAAACAAACTGCTGGCAGTCTACTAGACTGTAGCAAGTTTTGTGTGTAATTGCAAAGAATGGTAACTTTCAATGACATATACAAAATTCCCTCACAGTTTGTAGTGGGTGTTTATAACCCCCAGGAAGGATAGTTACAAGCCAGCTACTAATGCCTGAGAAATTAAAATGCTGGAGTTATAAAAGCTTAGAACTTTGTAAAGCAGTTACATTTTGTGCATTCTTTCTCCAAAAAATAGAATGCTATGAGGACATTCTCAGATTAAAAAGAAATCCTCAGGTTAAAAAAAATTACATAATTTAGGTTGTCCTTCAGTTAGAAAAGGTTAACAAAAACTGTGGCACAGTGTTTCCTCTATGCTGGAATAATATTACAGTGCAGTTTTAAACAGAAGATGTATTTACATCCTTAGACAACCTTATTGGCTGTGTGTCACTATACCTGAGGTGGTTTTTTGTCTCACGCCTGATATCATGGCTATGGTATATATTGGGCTGTGGTACATGTTTTTCCACCTTTGTTTATCTATTCCTGAGAATGTCAAATGGATCAAATGAAGGTCTATCAACTCCAATGGTCTGCTTTCTAGTTTTTGAATCAGAAAAGACACCCAAGAATCACTTCTGATTCATCATTTTGTTATATTCCTAATTTGATAGAACTCCATCATGCCAACGCAGATGTTTCTTCTATGCAGAACATGGAGTGATAATGAGACCAAAATGTACAAATATAATTTAATCGACTGACTCATCTTTACTCAAAGCAAAATGCATGTACTGCACTGAATTATGCGCTGAAGAATATTCTCAGATACAACTGCTACTTGAAGAGAAAAAGCAGATGCATTAAAACATGGGGAATAAACACAGTCCTAAGTTATCCTGGTTTATATCAGATCTGACCTCTGTGAATGTGGATTATATCATTTTCACTCGGTGTCGGCCAGTTTGGTACTTCTAGTTCAACATCTCCTCGATGATTTGTCTTCTCAATGGGGATGTTAGTGGGTTCAGGTACATACATCTCTGTGAAATGAGAAAAATGTCTGTCACAAGTTGCAGGCTGCTTAATTTCTTCTTAGTACTGCTATAATTGAGGAAATATATTTGCCCATTTGCAGTGCTTTGTCCTTTGAATTCTCTGATTTGTTTCATAATTTTCATCATTAGCCTGGGATTTTGTTTGAAAACTTATTCCATGTTGTACACAGGATACATACCTGTTGCCATTATCATTACCATAATGTGAATGGGACAAAGGACTGGTGTGGACAAACTTGCTTCTGAAAATACCATCCCAGAATACATGCTTAACTACAGGCTTGCTCCTCCAGATACTCCACAGAGTATCCTCTGTGATACTCAACAAAATCCCCCACCCTGCCCAAAAATGAAGTGAAGGCTATATCTTCCCAGCTGATATGTAAACAGTCCCTACTGGTTTCTTTGCCTTGCTTTTTTTTGTAATCCTCAGAGAGGAATTCCAAGAAGGGGTACTGCTGAATCTCCCCAGTTGTCCTGTCAGAAGGAGTTATCAGCTGATTGAATAAGGCGAGCAAACTTCTGCAGAAGTATATCAGGACTCACATTAAAAACCACTTGCAATTCTTATGCCCCTTGTACCCATAGCTAAGAAAATATCACATTGCTTTTAAGCCAAGTTAAAATGAAAAACAAAGCAATGTGATATTTGAAAAGTAACCAACACCCTCAGAAAAGACAGAAATGTTAATCACTATAACATAATCTGCAGAGATGTAAGGATATTAATTTTCCCACTTCATTAACATATTTCCTTAGCCTTGTGAAAGGACAAAACAGGGGCAAGTAAGTAATTTTTCAGTTCACAGTTCTCAGAATAAGTGAAATTGAAACTATGCTTTTGCGCAGTTTTGCCTATCTGTTAAGAATATTAATTTTCCTGAAGTCTAAAAGTCTGTTGCCTTTGTGATGCTGTTCAAACATGGACTGACATTCAAAACCCAATTACAAAACCTTATTATGGGCCCTAGGAAAGCAGCATGACAATAAACTGGGCTGCCACATCACATTACCTGGACACATGGGGCAGCAGCTTCCCTCCACGTTGATGGGCTCAGCACAAGGCAGGGGTGGGCAGCTGACCGTGGAGCACAGGGTCTGGCCCTGCAGGCAGTAGCAGTGTGTGCAGCTGTCGATGTCCCAGCGCTCCTCGTCCGCGTAGGTTTCTCCACTGAAGTGGCACACCGCTTTCTTTGCAACTGTATCTTCTGTGGAAGGAAAACAGTGCTGTGAGCCTGCGCTAGCAGCCAATTACACACAAACCAGATTTCATTCCTAGACACAAAAGTGAAATAATTGCCACAAGGAAATCCCAGCTGTAATGAAGAGATCCTCTCTTCATCGTCCAGAAAATCTTTGTGGGAAAGATGTCATTTCTGCTTCTTTATGAAGTACATAATTAGCCTGGGCTGCTTCTCCTCATTTTCTTAATGCAAGAGGCTAGAGGATGGATGATTGAGACATGAAAAGATGATATCAAAAGTGCTGAGAAAATGAAGAAAAAATCATTCTCTTTGACTCTTTGAGGCTACCAACTACTCATCTTCCTCCTTGTTTCCTAGTCAATCCTATTAAGCTAAAATAACCCCAAACCCTAACTACCTTAATTTCTAACTACCAAAGCTCAAGAATGATGAACTCTGTCTAGAATACTTAAAAAAGTAGATTAGGCAAGATGCCAAGAAGGATTGGAGAGATTCTCAGGTGAAATAACTAGAAGTGCTTAGACTGTAATGATAGAACCCATTTGAAGGGGATCTGATAATTCCCTACAACTGCATCGATGGAAAACCCCCGGAAAAGAGCAAGTAACAAAACTCAGTACATTTTTTAATGGTTAATATTATATAAATTGGAAATCTATGTGAACTTTCTGCCTAGGCATTCAATACACCACTTTTTAATGTCGCATCCTGTGCAAGCCTTTTAGGTGGTCTACAGTAAACCTATTTCACTGAGAAGGAAGTAATCAATTGCTTAGCCTAGGATGTTTTTTGGAGCCAAAGAACTTTAAGGATAGCGAAAAAACAACACAGCAGAAACTCCAAAAGCCAAGTGGTGCTTAATTTTTATCTTAGCTTCCTCCTGCCTTTGTTTCTTAGAGGCAAAAATTGTTGTGAAACCTGCTGATGACATGAACTTGCACATTAAACATAAGAATGAGATAATAGAATGAAACTTTTTAAACTTTCAGATAAATACTGGTTTAACATTCATACAGATTACATCTCCAAGTATCCCAGTTAGACATATTTACCCTGTGTCAGCCTTATTATATACTTTGGCCATGAGCAAAGGTTTTAATTAGTGACAACATAATAGAGACATAATCTGGAATAACAAGGCTAGCAGTCAGCAGACCAGTCCAACAGATCTGAGAGAGTAAATTCAAATACAAAAGAGGACCAGCAAGAAGCACTATAGAGAAAAATTAGTGGAATTATCTGAAAAGCACAAATCGTTCCCTAGGTCCTTGGTATCTCATGGCTTGCATGGCTTTTAGTATGGATCCCAACCTCTCCAAGCAGATTTGTGTGGGCATGGGAAAGGAAGAGTGGGAGGAAAAGATGGCAGCCAGCTGCAGGAAGGGCATCAGGTTGTTCCCTAGCTGATGTGCATTTGGCACATAGAGCCAGCAGAACCGTGTGTCAGGAGGGTGTGTCTGGGGACAGGACGAGGCACACTGCCTGAGCGCCCCTCTGCTGCTCGTTACCTATGCAGATCTAACCTTAGCACTTCTGGCCTGTTCAGATTAGCTCCCAAAATGTTACTTTGCTTCACTTAGGACACCTTCTTCAATTCTGCAGCTAGTTTGTCTGGAAAAGTCCTTTAACTTGCTCAAGCTTTTCCAAATTTGTGAAGAACACATCACAATTTTATTCAGCAAATATTTTTTAGAAGAATAAGCAAAGGTAAAATCACAATTATGGTGCTGTACCTAAAGAGGAAATTTTAAGGTACTATCCTGTGAGAGTTTCCTGTTTTGGTGTCCATCTCTATGAAAGTATATACAAGGATGAAGATGAAGGCCACTACAGGTGTTCAAGAACAGTGGAAACAAGACAGGCTTGCAGTAAGAAACCCACATACAAAAACACAGTTCAGTGTCTAGCTCTACCCACTTCTCTCAAATTTCTTCTAGCTCCACCAGAAAATCAGCCTCATCTGGTAAATGACTGGACAGTCATTGCTCTGTTTTCTGCAGAAGACTAATCTTGTCTCTAATTAAATAGATATCCCTTTATCCTCTCTAAACTAGAAGGCTATCTTTCCAAATTAATCTTTCTTTGCATGAGAAAGACGAACATTGAACACACAGGATGAAGATTCAAACAACAAAGCATCCACGACTAAAATTTTGAAGTTGAGTCTATACAAACTGGACCCAGAAAGAAGCAGAATAAATAATGCAGTGCTAAAATCCTGCATAATTTTTGAAATTCCAAGAAATTAAGCAGGCCTGTTTCCACAGAGTTTGCCTATGCCCAAGGAAGTGACTGAATCACTATCCCTTGGGGTATTTAAAAGACATACAGACACAGCATCTGAGGACATGATCTAGTGGTGGACTTTGCAGTGCAGGGTTAACAGCTGGACTCACTGATCTTAGAGGTCTCTTCCAACCTAAATGATTCTATGATTCTAAACATTTTATCAAGTATTGCATAAAAATATTTAGAAAGAATCTGTACAAAGATGTGCTTCACAGTTCTCAAAAATGAAGAGTAAACCAGTAAGAACCAGAAAGATGAAAATTAAGTGCATGACCTGTCTTGCATGCAAGGGTATATATAATTAATGGAAGCCATAAAAAAAGTTACCATGAATTTCTGTTATTTAAACCACAAAACATGTGACTACACAGGACAACATGGTTTAATAAAATGTAGCATCACTGAAAATCTTTATATCTGAGTATTAATTAAAATCTGGTTACTGCATTTTGCTTTGCTGAGTAGTTGCTACTAAAAAAACCATGAAGTTTTCATAGCTCACACATTTAAGTATTTGCGATATTATACAACTATACAGGATTCAAAGTAAATTAACTAAAGCTATGTCTACATGCTCTGTGTATATATTTGCAAACCTGACATGCAAGATGTAGGGTTTTAAAGGTTTCATTTTTGTAGCTCATATTGCACAAGTACCCCTGGTGCATCCCCTCCTCACCCACAGAATTCTTCAGTGCAGTATTCTTCGTGTTCTGACTTTACTGGTTTGGTTGCCCAACTTTCAAACACTCTATATATTTTTTAATGTTAAAATGTTTTCTGGGTTAAAATTATTTTATGGTTCAAACTCACTGGAAGAAAAACCTGCAGAAAGACAGTTGTCAAAGAAACTTTAAATTCTCCCCATTTTGTATGCAAAAAATGAGAAGAAATAGTAATAGGATTAACATTGCACTTTTGCCTCAAAACGTCCTCGATATCTAAGTAGAATTCCAAAGGCAACTGAAGCTTGGATGCTTTGTAACTTTGCCTGGCATTCTTCCATCGAATTCCTTGTACATCAAATAAAACTATATCACCTGTTATTAAAGCTATTCTATCTGAAAGGATATAGAGATTTCAAGAGTTGTATCGATGTCTGAACACACTTCACAATCTTTCTACCATCTTTCTGATGAAGGACTGTTTTGTTTATAGATAGGCAAGTTGACTCACATGTTCAATTAAATATTTAAACCCATCAATTTCCTTATACTCCTTCTTGCTGTTCTTTTCTACTGTATCTCTCCCTACTACTTTTGCAACTGAAGTAACCTTTAAATGCTTTCCAACAATACTACAAAGATTAAATTCAGTGAGTACAATATATGATTTTTCTCTATCAGCAGCTTCCATTCTACAGCCTTTGTACTTACTGTGAACTCACAAAAGAAGTCATCTGTACATAAATACTCCTATTCAACACACGATGGAAAAGTGATCTCCAATTTTGCTACTTTAAAAATGCCTGGAAATTTTCATTGCCTACAGCAACCACCATTTACTTCACCTCCAAATTCAACACCAGTCTTTATGCATTTTCAGTGTTTTAAAAAATATATATTTTCCCTGTTTTTATCTCAAAGGTACTATCATTAATGAAATTCCATTTTTCCTGTATTTTAATTTAGATGCCATATTAAGAGTTCTCCATTCTGTGAAATTTCAGAATGCTTCAGCTCATCTTCTGCAGTCATAATTAATGTTTTCCTCATATTATTATAATCACATAAATCTTCACATATGTGCTACCTGACAGATCTTCCTTTAAATAAAATAATTTTTTTGTAATGTCTTTATCCAATAAGGTGTCTTACTAAGATTACAGGAGGATGGCCTCTGGAGTTTGTAGGCAAATTAGATGTATATCTCAATGCTCTTCTACCTAAAAACTCCAAATCATGATCCTCAAAGCTCCCCATGCAGACTTCACTCTCCAGTCTGACTGGTGGCATAGACTGCATCTCAGGGAAAGCATTTCAGTTTGGAAATAAAACTTCTGTCTTATTCCTAAGAAGGGAACAGCAAGTTCACAACTATTTTCATTCACTCACCAATACAGTAAGGACAACACTGTCCCTTTCTCAAAACAGGTCTCTCACAGGACACTGGTGGGCAAGACTCAGAGTAGCATCTAATCACCCCATCCATGCAAATGCAGCTAGTGCAGACATTGGGCTTCCAGGACTCAGCTGTCAGAAAAATATCTCCATCATCGTTTTTGCAGTAACTGGGCATGCTCTCATTGCTTGATGGAGGGGGCTGAAGAGTCTCATCTGTAAATATAAAGAGATTAGGTTATTTAACTTGCAGTGGGTAACTTCTCTCAGAGCTCCTTACCAGAAGGTTCACTCTTGAACACAATGGAATTGTTACACATTGCTTCACTACTTCAGAAGAACTGGAAGGACAGAGCCTTATGCCTCTTTAGCTCTTATATGGGATGAAGAGCTCATGATATGCTCTAGCATA
Organism: Melospiza georgiana; assembly: GCF_028018845.1. Taxonomy (NCBI): domain Eukaryota; kingdom Metazoa; phylum Chordata; class Aves; order Passeriformes; family Passerellidae; genus Melospiza; species Melospiza georgiana. Next base: position 48,329,874 of record NC_080432.1, on the reverse strand, counting down.
ATGCTTGTTTAGACCCTTATTGAGTTTACTCAAAAACAAGTAAAGCAAGAAATAAAAAAGAAAAAAAGCTTGGAAAAAGGAGAGCAAGGAGAAAAACAATCACCATCAGAAGCAACCCCTCAGAAAGTGATTCTGCTCTAAATTGCATGGTGTATAGGGATTCATCTCAAACAAGAGAGATTAAATTTTAAATCTAAAACCTGAATCCCATCTTCCACCATGTCAGCCCAAGTTTTTGAATGATGCAAAGTGAAAAGCTATTATGCTGCTGTCACCTTCACTAGAGGCCTTAGATGAGCTAATTATAATCGTTGAGAAACAAATGAAACTTGATCGTGCTTCAGCCTGATGCCAATGGTTTCCTTTAATTCTCATGCCCATCCATGGGGGAGACATATTCCTGCAATGAAGCTGTACCTTAACAGGCTGTGACAGTGGTCACAGGGGTTCTTGGATGAGGCAAGAGATGAGAATGTTGACTCCATGTTCAGAAGGCTTGATTTATTATTTTATGATATATATATATTACACCATAACTATACTAGAAAGAAATAGAAGGAAAAGCTTTCCTCAGAAGGCTAGCTAAGAATCCGAAAGGATGATAACAAAGGCAGCTGGCTTGGACAGAGAGCGAGAGCCAGCTCTGCTGTCACTGGTCACCAAATCCAAACATCCACAGGAGACCAATCATGGATCCACCTGTTGCATTCCACAGCAGCAGAGAAACATTGTTTACATTTTGTTTCTGAGGCATCAGCTCCTCAGAAGGGAAAAAATCCTAAGAAAGGATTTTTAGTGAAAAGATGTCTGCAACAAGAAACAGGACTAAGCAAAAGAGAAGAAAGGATTCATAAGAGCACTGAGATGAGGTTCTCAATCTACCTGCATTAAGCTATGAGACTAAGCTTATTATATAGCCTGTGAGGAAAGATCAGCTCCTCTGAAACAGTATTTTGAAGTAAGCAAATGTTCATTACTAATAACAAAAAAAATATAAGTCAGGAGAACTGGCTACCTTGTTTACATAGGTAAATATTACAAAAAATTACAAAATATTTTGTCAGGAAAAAGCCCCACACCCAAACCCAAACAAATACCGTGTAGCAAAACCTAATGGCAAAAATCAACTTCTATTTTTTCCTAAAGTAAATTTTAAAATTTTGATTTGAATAAAGGCATATTTTTTCGTGAGTTTACATCCAATTCACAGGTTTGTACTAAATTTCCATTGCGATAAACTTCCCCATTTGCTATGTAAAATAGGAATTTATGTTCATTTATAATTGAATATCTTTCCTTGGGGGAAAGCAAATCCTGTTATCTTCTTGACACTGTGAGGCAGTCTAGGAGGAGTCTGGCATGCTTGCCAGGCTGGAATGCTTTGATATTACTCAGCTGCCTTCAAATCACTATCAGAATGACACCATGTGAAGGTAAAAGCAAACGGAGACCAGATTTTGAGACCAAATCCCAAAGAGGCAAGACAGTAATAAAAAGGCTCATAGAAACCAAGCTGTGTAGAAAGAAAAAGAAACAAGCCTGTATCTATCTAACACTTTGATTGCTTTCAAAGTTTCTCTAATCCTGCATGTCTTCATAAAGGAGTGCATATTTCATAAACCTTCCAAGGATTCTGGTTCTTACACAACCCCTACATTATTAGATTGCTTTCAAGATTTTCCAAGTTCAGGGCCACAGCTCCCTTTACACATAAGATCTCTCTTGCACACAGTCAAGTTTTGCACTTGAATTAGAGCACTGCAGGCTGTCACTGCAAACTGCAGGAGAACAAAGGCCCCACGACAACCACCACTGAGCACACACACTGAGCACTCTCACACTGAAACACCAGACGTGCTCAGATCAAGGAAGGGCTCTGATGGCAGCTGGATGTCAGCACGTACCTGGGCACTGTGGGCAGCAGGAGTCCTGCGTGCGGGTGGGGCTCTGGCAGAGCAGGGGTGGGCAGACTTCGGTCTCGCACAGGACACGGCCGCTGTGGCACGTGCACTGTGTGCAAGAGTCAATGTTCCACGTCTCTCCTTCTACAAAGTATTCCCCACCAGGAGCATGGCAGATTGATGGACTGGTGAGCTCTGGCTTTTGCACTATTATTTCATCTGGGAAAAAACAGAATTGGAAGAGAGGCAAAATCAACTGTGAATCTTATAATTAACAACCGTACACAAGGTGAAGAATTTCTGCTATTATTGAAAATACATATATACATTATTCTTAATGAAGCTCTTTTGACTTTATGGCACCTGCATCTCATGAGAAATGGCAAATATATAAGCAGGAAAAAATTTGAGAATCAGTCTGAATAAACACTAGTTAATATAAATCAGAGGTAACTTCAAGCATTCTTGGCATTTCAGAAAAAAACAAACTAACTTGTGATTTGGGAATTCCAAGAGACAATTATCATTTTCTGAAAAATTCTAATGATCAGACAGTTTCTTAACTGCTAAATATTAACTTCAGATACAATTCCTGAAAGGATGGATAAGTGAGCTTCTCCTCTGGGATTTTAGGAAGTCTAGGTAAAGGTTAAGTTTCCCAAAAGATATGTGTCTATATCATCTGTATCATTAGATGCTACACTAGAAAAACAACCAAACAGCCCCCCCCCCCCTCAAAACCCCAACCCACCAGAAAAGAGAAAGCAAAACACAGAATCCCCCCCTCAGCCCCCTAAAAATGTACAAGCACTTAACATCAGTGGAAGTGCTTCATCACTGTTACATTTAAAAAAAAAGTACCTGCCAAATTTGAAAAAAAACCCCATCTGGATATAAAGAAATGTCACAATGTGTAGCTTCATCCTTCCAGTAATTGTATCTCAACAAATGAACCTTGCTTTCTTTGCAAACAATTATTTACATCACCTCTGCAGCCCTGGCTAAAAGATTCACCCTGGCCATTTAGAGAACAAATTTGACCTCTTTCAAGTTAAGGAAGGAACTGAAACTGTTTCCCTTTGTCAGCATGAGTGTCCTCCAGCCTCTGGGGTATTAAAAAAATGGGGGAACTCTTCACTCTTGGTGATTTAAAAGATAAATAAAGAAACCTATTAGGTACCTTGAGTACTTAAGCATTTACCATCAGGAAATAGTTATGCCACCATCTCAGCCTGCTTAAAATCCTTTGAAGCCTATCTCCTACTAGGGACAATAAGGGCAGTAATAGTTGCCTGCCTACCATGCTGGTTGTTTTGGACCTGGAGTAATACCACCAGCTTTTTCCACGCATTATGCATAGATACCACGATGCCTCACACATCATGTTTTTTCAGCTGTGGAAGCCATGAGTTTGAAAGCTACAGGCTTTGAAAGTGAAGCTTCAGGCTTATTAGTGATGTCCTTCAGCCTGAATTCAACCCATTTTATAATAGACAGCTAAGTTAGGTGCCTCTGTTAAGAACTGAACCTCCTCAGGTTTCCTATGCTGTGAATGGAGAAGAAGAAAAAAGTGACTTGCTAATTGTGCTACATCTCTAAACCACTTTCTGAAGGTGCCTCTCACCTACTTCATTATAATGATGCCCAATGTGAACATCATCCTAACCCAAATATCTTGGTTAAGGAGAGAAAAATTAAGTGTACAGCAGCTCCTCTAGGCATTTAGGCAGGCCAAGGCTCACAAAGTGCTTGTGGCTTCTCTCCATGTTTCTAGCACTGCTGTTCCTGTCTGGAGAACGGCGTTTGTGCCCTTTGCTCTATGACACTGCCACGTAGAGGAAACGCCACTCAATTGTGTTTTCATTTCTGTAGAATGATTGGTAGAACTCAAGGAAGCTGACTGTGACTGATCTTAGTCTATTCACAAAGTCCTGTGCTTTTCTTTCAGGGAATTATTTTATCTTTCACCAATTTGCTTATGCCATGCTTTTCCAATTGCTCACATTTATGAACCACATACATGATTCAGCAGCATTTACCTGAAATAAGATTGCTAGTCTGCTGCCTTGTCACTGTTAGATTTTTATTTCAGCTGGAACAATATATTACAAGTTATGCAATGGCATCTTAACTCACCATGGCAAAAGCAATACTAATATTTTCTGAGTCATCTCCTTTGCATTTAACTTTCTGCAAAATCACAGGCCTGTCTTGCTACAGCCAATTACTGTTCCTGATCATAAAAGCACAACCAGATAGCACTGCTGTATAAGTTGCCTACTGCTCCCTCAGCAGCATTGATAATGATGCATCACTGCAACTGAAGTGTCACAAGTGTGCAGCTACATTACCTCAGAAAACAATTGGTCAAACAAATACACACTTTCTACATAGCATGGTTCTGTGGAACAGTAGCAACCAATGGCTTTTAAACCTTACAGGAAACCTTAAGATTTTTACAAGCATTGTGATGATCCATATAAACCTCTTAATATATAGAAACATGATTATAAGGGACATTTTAGCATTCAATATCTTGCTCTGCTGAAAACTAAGTAAATGTGGAATTGAATGTAACTGCATTTTTTTTTTCAGTTTACAAAATGATTTATGAGAGCTGCCACTTCCCTGTGGATGAGTTAAGAGTGCAATTCCAAACCCAGTACCTCAGGACTGCTAATTACTTCAATAATCTTATGGCAGATACATATGAGTGACATGCTCTCAGTCTCACAATTCCAATCTACTTAACACTGTATTCCAATCTACTTAAAGCCATGATATATATTAAACATCATCAGAGGATAATCAATATGTTCAAAATAAAATCAGAATTACATTTCTAACAAATATAAGACCTCAGTGGGGAAAAAACCCCACATTGAGACTAATTTGACCATAGTAATTCCTACCCTTATATATGCCATCTTTAAAATGCTGTGTCTGCCCTAGCATTGTAAGAGTTTACACGAAGTATGACTTTATTTAAACAGAAGCTAGGTGACCAGTGGCTTGAAAGCAGGATTGATGTCAGACACAGAAACCTATGCAGACCCTCTCTCCTAAAGGAATGGACACTGCTGGCTAAGCAACTGCTTTTATAAAAGACACCAACATTGCTGGTGCTCAGAATCAAACGTTGATCTCATCCACAAGAAATGTATAGTGTGAGATAATAGGTTCTGCTAACTTTATTTGACTTTATTTTGACCTTTCTTCCACAAACTGAACATTAGGCTTGTGAATGAATTTACCCAAACTTCCTCTCCATACACAAAGTAACTAGCTGCTGGCCAGCTGAAAGACCAAAATTCCCATTACTCTCATTGGAATGCTCTGAGGTATTCTGCACATGTTCAGTAAATCAAGATGCACGAGTATGCTGACATTAGAATGAAGTCAAGGATGACTCTTGGGGACCTAACAAGAGAACTGCTGGAATTGGAACAAACACCATATATTATAAATTTTGAATCTTGTTTTTTTTATAAGACAAGACTGATGTTAACCTGATCCATATGAAGTACATCATCCCCTACAATACCACACAAATCATTGTGAAAAGGCTGAAAGAGAGAGACCCTTTGGAATCTTCCATCTTTCTGGGGACTGACTGATTTTTCCAGTTACCACAAGGTGTGAACTGGCTTGGAGATCACCATTTGTCTAAGCAATCTAAAGAGATTGGTTATCTTAGGTCACTGGGAGGATGCACTGTTCTCTGTCACTTTCAGAAAGAGGATCTGTTTATTTTGCCCCTAGGATTTCCTGTTCTTAACAAAGTATTAGAAAAAGTTCATAATTGCTTATATCCTGCCAATACTGTCTTGCTGCTCTCTATTTATAGAGGCTTCATGAGCCTCATTGTTCTTACTCCTACCATGAGTCTCAATAGTCATAGACAATATTACTGTATTACAAATTAATCTACTTAGCACATAAAATTCTGTAAGAATAAGTCTGAAAACAGAGGGCATTAATCTTACATTCTACCCATACTTCTTCATAGATGTTTCTCATATTACTAAAACGATATTGGAATGCAACATAAACTGTACTTGCCCTTTCCACTCAAAGTATTGAAATAATCTACTGCTGGTGGCATAGGAGCCTTCCTCAGAACACAGAATCACAATGTTCAATTACTTAAGACATCTGTTTGTGTACATCTTTGAGGGGTTGTACAACACACATTTTAATAAAACTCCACTTCAAAATCAAAAATGAAAATGTAATGGCCTATTACAATACTTGCTATTATAGGTAACAAACTAGAAACTTTCACTTTTACTAGTTTAAAGATTCCAATGTGTCAAAGATTAACATGTTAGGACCCACAACTTGCATATGCTTTAAATATGTAAGTTCCCATCTTCCACAGCTGAGAACTTAATGACAGCAACTCATCATGTTATATTAGAGCATAGAAACCTTCATCTCTGCCTGCTACTGAAGTATGTGTGAGATTACTCTAATGTATTAAGAAACAGAACACAAGTGAAATGAAACTTGATTACGAAGCATGAGGAAGAGACCTTGTGTTACCTGGACACGATGGGCAGCACTGCCCTGGATGAATGGTGGGGTTGGCACAGCTGGGCACGGGGCAGGTGATCAAGGCGCACATTTCCCGCCCGTTGTGGCAGTAACATTCCCTGCAGCCGTCGTGCCAGCTCTCCTCGTTCTCGTGCCGCCGCCCATCCATGGACAGGCAGGAGCCTGTTTTAACAGGAGGCATAAGGGAAGCTGTTGCCTCTGCAAAAACCAAAGAAAAATGAGGTGTCCTGATAAGCATCTGTTGGTTAGGAAGAAACACCAACTTCGTGACTGGATTGCATTTATTTTTAAAGCACAAATTAGACCAAGTAAATAACAGTCCTATCATTTACACTTAAAAGAACACACGGGAAACAATTAAAAGGTACACTGAAAGGGGCAATAGGATGTCCTGTAGTATTTCCTTGGAAAATATAATCACTTTCTTCTGATGAACCTATACTTTTTTAATCAACCAGAAATGTAGTAGTGTCTAAATAATGTAAGAAAAAGGAGAAATGCAATAGAGGGAAATAGCACATAGTATAAAGCATATTTAAAATGAAATATTTAAATATCATAGCACATTAGATTATCTATAATGTATCTGAGAGCAAGTAGAATATAAGAACATTTAAATGACCTATGGATAGTCTTGCAAATGATAAAAAATTGCAATCAGGTGCTAACAGGGTAATGGTAGATACTGGAAACATGCCATAAAGTACTTCCTGTGAGAAATTATTTGTTTATATTACTACAATAAATGAGATATTTGGAAGAGAAAGATGAGAATTTCATCCCTCATTTCTTTTAGCTTTTACTGAGATGAGAATACAGTAGCTTAGACTGTGGTATTACTTGCATTCTGTCAGAAAACACAAGCAGTTGGTCCAGGGAGGATAAAGTTTCATTTGTATCTTAACGGGTATTTAAGTGCTGCAGGATTCAGCATCAATATATTCTTTGTTAATCAGCAGAATGAATTTAGAGCCAAACACTCCCTCATCCACATCACTACTATGATGAAGGATGCAGGAGCAGTTTGTCAGTGAACTGACTTGTTTTCAGTGGTATGCCAACCATGTTCTGCTGACATACATATAACATCATTTGTACTAAGCTCTTAATTAATTTTCTTTTAAAAAAGGATAATGTATGAGAAGCAGTAATGTTTACATGTAATTTTAGGAAGCACTCAGCTTTTTTGCTTGTTAGTTTTTTGGTTGGTTGGGGTGTTTTTTGGTGGGTTTTTTTTGTTTTTTGCACACTAGTATGTAGGTCAGCACTTCAGCTGTGGCAGATCTATCAAAGATGATTTCACAAGCAGATGGTACAAAGTTAGTTTGAGGCACATTATCAGAATAGAAAGCCAATGCACAGAAGTTACATTAGTACACCATTTTGTGAACTAAACAAAAATGCTGCATAAGGATAAAATACTTTGAACAGACTTCATCCTGGAGCATGAACAGAAATACTGTGAAAAAACTTAAATTCAGTTACTATACTTTCATAATTTAGCATCAAAGTATTTAAATTATGATTTGAATTATTATCGCTGGAATATTGTTCTATATTAAAATAATTTTTGACACTCAGAAGTCCTACATAGTAAGACTTTGCTTATTTAGCAAGGGAAAAGGGTTTCTGAAGCAATCAGATTTTTTCCTAAAATATTCTAAAGTACACTCCATAATTTGGAGAAACATACCTAAGTGGGTACTCAAAATTAAGTTCACAAACTGAGATTGTAATTAAAATTGGAAAGTGAAAACAATCAGTACAAAAGCTAATATTTGAAAAAATCCAATGTGTAAATGCAAAATGGGAGTAATTAGCTAACTAGAAGTATCTTTGAAATGATCTGAGATACAGCAGTTCACAAGGAAAGAAAGTGTGCAATGTGACACCACTGCAGAAGAGTCAAGGTCAATATAAGACACAAGTACAGGAGCACTGTAAATTTAAATACAGCACTACTACTTCTACTAGTCTGAAGATTTTCTATGGCTAAAGCACAGTATCAAAGTTTTGAACAGTGATGAGAAACTGCAGTAACTGGGTTTGTTTGACTTAGAAAACCTTTTCCCACCCAAAAAATGTTTACAAGCCTGCATTTGTAACCCTTTAAATATTGCAAGAATTCTAAAGGGAATGGTGCTTAGTTGCTCCACATGTCTGCTAAGCTCAGGACAACAAGTAACCAGTTCAATATGTATAAGATGAGACACTAATTTTAGAAAATTCATTTTAAAATGTCATATGTTTCTAACCACAGGACAACACTATTTTAGAAATGTTTGGTTTATTCTCTTTCTGTTTTGTTGTGGTTTTTTGTGTCTTTTGAAAGTGGAGATTCTTAATAAATTAAATCTTAGACAAACATCTGTCAAGGATTATCCAGATACACCCTATTTCATGCATGAGTAAAGAAGTGGGCTCTCAGTTTGTCAGATACTACTCCAGCCTGTACTTCTATGGTTCTATTAATCCTAGCACAAACTATTTCTGGCAGAAGCAATTTAGAAAGTGGAGCTAATTCACAGGCAGGCGATTTACCCAACCCTTCCTCTAAGTTAAGGATTCTCGGTCAAAATTTTAACAAGGACTCACATTTTCCCCAGAACATACTGGTAATTGTTCCAATCATTCTTTGACAAAACTGCAAATGAAGGGATGTTGAAGTGCTATGCTTATGGCTTGGTATCTTTATGATCATGACAACAGTCATACTTAGAGATGGATCAAGTTAATTTCACTAAATAATTGTGCACATTTTAAAATCCATACTTGTTAAGGAGAGCACTTAAAAGTGTGCATACACATAATTAGTGACCAAAGTTTATAGTCTGGGAGGCAATTATGGTACATCTAAGGAAACACTTTGTGTGTATTTAGTCACAGCATTATGACAATCAGGAAAAGTGTTCTGATTGTGATCCAAATGACAAACTGAGTAATAAGAATTATCGCAATGGGACACCATTCAGCAGTTACCCTTTCTTATTTAATTTTTAAAACTTTAATTTATGGTAAAAGTCATACAATGCAGCTTATGTCAATGAAATCTCTGCTTCTCACATCTGCAAAATATGTTTATAACATTCAACTTTTATTTTGCTAGAAGTCTGAAAGTTTCTTAAACTGTCTGCTTTGTAAAATATTATATAGAAAAAAGATAGTGTTGGATATTTTTGATTCAAATAATTGCATGTTTGCCTTCAACTACGGGAGAGTGACTTGAAGAATTCATATATTTCTACCAGTGCTTTGTTCCCATAGTTTGTTCTTTTACATTTTGTTGGTTTTTTTTTTTTTTTTTTTAATGCAGAAGAAATAGTGAGAAGTTGAGAATAGGGTCATTGGACAAAGCAATGGAAAGTAATAAAACTTACTTGACTACTCAAACCACACAAGTAAGAGTCAAAGATAATAAGCATGAAAAAGCAGTTAGGATGAGAGAGAAACTGAGCAAAACCAAAAAGTTATGAAATGCAACACATGGAGATGAACAATGAAGGAAGTCTGATACCCAGATTAATTGAGAACATAACCTGAAAATATTGTAAGGAAGAGAGATGCTGAAAGCAGCACAAGTATATGGCAGACAGCAAATGAACATCTGATCTCAAGGTCCATCTTGAACTTGGTGGTTATAGGTTGGGGATGTGGCATGTGTGAAATTTTTAGCTTAAGAACACCAAGTCCTTTCTCCCGGGCAGCTGTTCTCTCTACTCATTGTTCATTAAGATTGCCTGAAAAGCATCCAAGAAACAGCACTCCAATTTTATGTGATACACTGGATATTTATCAAATCCAGCACTTCTTTGTAAAGAAAAGGCAATGGTGAAAAAGGCAAGATGAACATCACTACTGAAAAAAATGCCCTAAATTTCCTCATTAGTAGTAGTTGCTTATTAAGAGCCTGATCCACTTTTTATTAATGATAACAAACGTTTTGTGACTTTGCAGTGGGAGATAAAAGCAGAGCTGAAGCTTTCTGTTGAAGCCCAGATGAATAGATAATAACAAACACCACAAAACAATACATTTCTTTGAGCAATGTTGAAGTGGTTCCCCCCCAGTTACCATATTTCAATTTGTAAATATCCTGTGCAGTGTTGCTTTTCTTTCACCCTGGTTTCCACCTGCTTTGCAAACAAGTTGTAGTTAGAGGTGGTAATGCAGGGGCACGTACCTCTGCACTTGCAGATAACACAGCCATGACTGTTCTGCTGGAAGCCCAATGGACAGATTTTACCACAAGGCAGGTTGGGGCACTTCTTACACCGACAGATTTCACAGCCATGCTTGTTCTTCCTAGATGAGCAAAATGAGTTGCAAAATGTCAGCAAGTCACTTTAAATATCTACATCTTTAAAGCAAGAGCATCCCCCCTAAAAATGACTGATGAGCAAAGAAAATTATTGATACTTGTCACCTTTAGATACAGTGGTTTTATGGACTGTACAAGCTTTATGGGCTCCATCCCTGGCATACCCTCCCTCCATTCAGTGGATCCTATGCTCAATGTTTCCTTGTCTTTTTTCACAAAGGCAGATAACACTACTCAAGCTTTTGGCACAGATGTACAAAAACAAAGAACAGACATGGGAACTTATAGAAAATGATCTAGCAGGATAGAGGAGAAATAAATGATGTAAATCTCTAGAAAGCCTGGCTTCAAGCTGTAGAAAACTTTATCTAATTTTTAGTTAAAAGGCTGAGAATAACGAATTGCAATACAGTAGAGTGGAGAATGAAGACTTTATGTATTCCTATCCCATCAAAAGGAATGCTTCTTTCCATTATTGTGCAGAGCTTTTAAACAGTGAGCTTTATCTAGCAGATTTTTTCAGACAATTATGAAAAGGTTTTTGTTTCTTTAAAGATGCACCAACTCAATATTTCCAATTACTAACTTGTAACAATCTTAAAAAAAGGTCATAAATATGATGATTAATCCCTAACTGCTCACTCTCTAATATACTTGTCTTTTAATATTTCTTTCTTTTGTGTCCTATTTGTGGCTAAATGTTTACATTAAAATAGAGATTTGTCCTCCATTACATCCCATGTTTTTAATGAGCACAACACACCTGGAAGTCAAATACCTGGTGCTTTATAAAAGAATTTGGCACAGTAGCAGTAAACTGAACAAATATGCTATACAACCACAAATCTAAATAATTTTCACACCAAAGTAAAACTCGAAGTGAAATGATCCTAAAGCAGTCCTTGACACAACTTTAGCCCTTTATATTACAAATAGTTCCATATGAAGATATCTTTAAATGTTATTAATTTCATTCAGTGTAATTTTTCATGTATTTTGTAGAAAATGACAAGATTAGAGTGCTCATTTCCAATTTCTAAAAAATCATCTGAAGACTTTGTTAAACATTAATTATTTAAAAATATCAGCCATTGTGCATAATAAAATTATATTCTGGATGTAAGCCCATAATTTAAATTGAAAACTATTCTCCAAATAATGTGAAACGGTTTAAAGTTCATATATTTTTCAGGTGCACAAAATTGTATGGGAAAAATCATCCCAAAGACAGAGTTCCTGAAAACACTGGTATCAGCTTGAAATCAACTCGTTTTTAAAACACCTTAATCTTACAACTACCATACTATGCTCATTAAAATGTGCTGTCATTTTTAAAGTGCTTTTGCTATATAATTCACAGAGATTTTCTAATAAAACTGTTTAGCATACACTTGAATGAAAAAAAAAAAAAGAAAAAGAGTGTGGTTCAGCTCATCTAAGTAAAAAAAATTACATACATGAATTGTAATTATGCTCTGTAGGTCAATGTATTAAACTCATGATACATAAAGAATAAAATTACTGCTCTTTACAGGATTCGTTTTCTGTAACTTCCCTCTGGTTCTACTTTCTCTCACTTGCAAAACTGACAGTAAGTCTCAGCCAGTCCTGAAGTCAACATGCCTGATGATAATTTTATTGACTCCTTAATTTAAAATCCCTTGTTTTCCTCTCTCATTTACTATTCAGTGTACTAAGAGGACACACCACAGTAAAAATGGCTATTAAAAAGGCTGCAACATTTATGAACAAGGGCCAAAGAGAACTCTAAAATGAAGCAGAAATTTAAGTATTACTATCAAAAACTACGAGTTGCAAAAAATAGAAAAATTTGAATGTTATCTGAAGATCTGCTGTCATGAGGTAGAAATTAAAGTATTGTGAAAAGCAGGCAGTGACATGGAATGAACCCATACAAAATATAATTTACTGGTAAAATATATAGAGATATATAGAGACACCACTCAAACTAACTACTAAGAAACTTCTGCAACAAAAGACCCACTCAGTTTTCATCACCTGTTTCACAACCATAAATATTTACTTTTATGGAAAAAGAAGTCTACCACAAATACAGATTTTGAATGCATTTACAAAAACATAGATAAGATATAGTACTATTCTTCACAAATCCTGCAATTAACAAAAATGTCTTACTAAAACTAGTCTGCTGTCATATCAAGATTAAAAGAAACTTGAAATATTAGATAATAATTTGAGTAAAATAAATGGGCTATAAAATAGAAGTTCCTCAAAACATGCCAAAAGAATTTCAAAATGCTACATGTAAGAGATATTACTTGTAAGTAGCTTTCTCATCTTGTTTGTCAAATTCTTCAACAATTTAACACTGCTTTCCCTTTATAATCTGCTGTTTTTTTGAGGTTCCGTTTCTAAATGTGTTGATCAAAATCCATTTTGAAGAACACTGCACTCCCACATCCGTAACGCCGTTTCTATTTTCCTACCACCCTGCTATGCCCCAAGCAAAGCCAAGTGGATACGCCTGGACTTTTGCGTGTTTCCCGCAGACGGGGGTTGCATGAAGCGTGCTTTCGGGATGAGAATACGTACAAGTATCCAAAGGGACAGTACTTGTCACATACAATGGGTTTGCACTTCTTGGGCCGCGGCCGGCACTGACAGATCTCACAGTTGTGGGCGTCAGTCTGGAAGCCGAAGGAGCAGTCCAAGGAACAGCCCGCAATGAGGCCGGTGCACAGCTCCTCCCCTGCAAGGACACACACAGCTCATCACAACATGAACACTGCTTATACAAACATGTCCTCAGCACAATAAACCTTCTGCTCCCTCTCACTTTGTCACCTTCGTAATACTGCTAGGCCTTACCTTCGGACTGTCCTGTTTTTAAAATATTTGACAGAATTCTGCAGTAACAACCCAAACTGTATGAGCAGACACTACAGGATTCTTCAGCTCCTGTCAGCATCTTGGGGAGTACGACCTGGTACCACAAACTAACATGGTTTTATGAACAGATGCACAGCCAATGGAGTCCAACACCCGTCTCTCCATTCGCTTATAATAACACATCTAAAATAACATATAACAGCCACACACTATGTGGGTTTAGTAGGCTTTTGTTCAATATAGATAATCTTTACTTATCTTCTACTTATTTAAAGTAAGTACTGAAAGGGTGGGATATATTAAAAACTTTTATTTTTTATGCTGTTTGCTGTCAACTCGATTAAGATCTGCTTTTTAAAAATATAACTGCAATACCCTAAGATGTGACTGAAGCTTAAAGATGCGAGACTAAAAGATCTGTTTCTTGAAATCCAGTACCAAGTTTTCTGCCTCTTGTGGTGGCATAAGGAAGATGTTGAACTGCTGGCATTCAATTTTTCTAGTACAGAGATAAATAAAGGTCATTATATCCCCTCATTGCAATTTACTATTTTGAGATTGATTAGTTTCTTTTTGCTTTTCTAGAAAGACCACTCTTAACATATTTTGGGATACAATGTTCTTTTATTGGTTGCAGAGGTGAGAGGAAACAGAATTATGGGGTGTTTTACACTAAGGATGCAAAACACAAGGGAAAGAAATGCCTATTATTACAATAGCCAAAGTAAGATCAAAATAGAAAAAGAGGGACATATAATTAAGATTCTTCAATTGAAGAATATGATGGGTGATATCCAAAGGCCTGACTTCAAGAGTGATATTTATATAAAGGATGGCTGATCTCTAGCTGGAACTTCCACACCACTACGAAGTATTGGCTGGACAGAGGTCAGCTGAAGATTATTCTTCCAGATGTGCTCCTCATTTGAGACCTGAAGACCCCTTTCCTTTAGGGGGATGAACATTTAAGGACATGGTTTTTTCAAAGAGGAGATCAATTATTAATAGTGACTTATTCTCTAAAATGGCAATTTACTGAAGGAAAACTACAGAAGGAATCTTGCTTTACTTAAATGCTTCTCCTTCTGTTTTTGTAATGTTGTATTTAAGATTCCAAAATATTGACTTAACCAGATGTGGCTAAGCCAAGTGTTTCCTTATCTATTCTACCCAGTTAATGCTCACTTGGTAAAGAAGGCATTTGTTCCTTACTGTGTCAGAATGAGACCAAAACCTCAGAAAAAAATCAGCAAATCCACTGCCTATTTCTGAGGTGGAATTTGGGTATGCAAGTGCAGAATATCATAACAGTCTCCTTATTCCAAACAACAGAGCTCAGTTTAAATAGGATGAATACAATCAGGGTCATGGCTCTCACCTCTCCCCTTTTATGCAAATTTGGTGTCTAAAGCAAAAAGGGAGTGCAAGTTTGGGTTTGCTTTTGCCATTCAGAATACAGAAAAAAAATGCCAGATCCTTTCATAACCGCTAGAGATTGTGTCTGGAAGCAGAGAATCAATACCACAAGATTTAAGCTTTTACTCTTGGTCCGATCTAACCTTTGCACAGCAACTGTAGCCCTGGTTTTAGGTTCTTGCTTTAGAGAGAAACACATACACAAAGATGTAAAACATGAAGTTTTACACATTTCTGGAGGATTAAGTCAGGCTGATCTACAAAGAATACTAATCTTTTTAATATGTAGTCACTAATGCTGATTTTAAAACATTATAATGCAGAGGAAACTTTGATATTCCTCTCTGGTAAAGAGTGAGTTATGTGTAATACATAGACTTTTTTTGAAGCAAGTCAAAATAATGAGAAATTGTTTTTCATTTATGAGCTTTTATACTGGGATGTTTGTACAGGATTATTCCCTAGCATCACACAGTGATAATAAAATTAACTAAACTTTTCATCATGCAAGACTTTAAAGGGTAGTCACAATTTTTAAAGCTAGGCTTGAACTTTATAAAGAATTTATGGAGAAGGATAGGATAGGATAGGATAGGATAGGATAGGATAGGATAGGATAGGATAGGATAGGATAGGATAGGATAGGATAGGATAGGATAGGATAGGATGGAAGGATGTCTCTAAAAATAATTAAGTCCAGTTATGACCTTTGATATAATGTAAGTTATGACCAACTCCTGCAGATGCTCAGAACTAATCTAAGCAGAGAATAACCTGGAAATGCACAGGTTGAAGTGAGCAGAACCATTCCTTTTCTGAAGCATACTTTGTCAGGGAAATGAAATGTTTACATGGTTGTCTATAGACAGTAGGATCATGAAGACAGGTGAAGAAAAAAGGTACACATGCAAAGGCATGGGAGAAATAAATAGGTATATTAAAAAGGTAAAATGAAGAGCTGGAAAAAACAATTTTAAAAAAATCTCAAAAAAAAAAAAAAAAGAAGAACTTTTTTTTTACTTGGCATATTTCTTTATTTTATTTGTATCCAGATTATCTGTTAAGGAGAGGTATCAAAATACAACATCCAGGTTTGACCATGAAGATATAGAAGATGGCAAAATAATGACGACTCAGAGTCCCACAGCCAAATACTTTGTTTTCAGTCTTCTATTCTGCTCTGATTTGGCTAGTGAAACTGATTTTCAGAGGCGAAAAAGAAGTTTGTTACATGTAAAGTTAATATACTTTATTAAAAGGCTCAGGGTGTCTAAGGGCAGTGCTACAAAGCAGGAAGACATCCCGAGTGTCTCATCCCAAGTAGCTTATGATGTTAAATATACTTAAAACTCAAATAGTCAGCTGACATACTAACTAGGAGATCCAGTCTCGAAGCAATATCCTCCTTGCTTAATCCTTTCCATAGTGAGTTATCCTCAAAAGAATTTTCACTTTGTAAGTGGCCAAGAAAGAAAAGCACTTCAGAACCTTGAGGTGGGTGACTAATAATCACCATTGCCTCCCAGGAACAGACAAACAGCATATGAGAAATCATCAAAAGTCTGACTATGTCAAGCATAAAGGGAAACTTTGCTGAAGTCAGTGCAGACGACTGTTAATGTATAAACTTTCCAGTGTTATGTCAATGTTATGTATGAGGTGATTAGGATAATCTCCAAAGACCTCTGCTCACAGTCTTTCAAATAAGATGCTGAAAATTAAATTCTGCTAAGATGCTCTTTACTGAAATTAACATGTTATTGCACTTAAATTTCTGATAGTATGACAGTACAAACTGTGGAAATAGATTTTAAATAGTTTTGAAAAAAAATCTTTATGAAGAAATGTAGTGTTATGAAACTAAGGATGTGAATTCTGGTCTGCTTTCTGAATTTACATCTAATTTTCTAAATGTCACCTATTAAAACATTATTAAAAACATGACAACAGCAGGCAGTCTCTAAATGAAGTACCATCTGGTACAGAGTTTATGTCCACTGTACAGGCCTGATGAAAAGCACAGTCCAGCATTTTAAGCCAGGTATTTTTTCCAGAAAATTAAGTGAATCACCAATGTCACAAAGCAAAGCATAGCTATCAGAGAAAGAAAGAAGAGAAAAAGATTGCAAACCTAAATATTCATATGTATACAACTGTCATCCTAACAATTTTCTATAGCCTTAGCTATTGTTTTAAATTTATCACTACTAAAAGAATGACGAATTCATTATGAAAAGATAGGTAAAACTAGAATTTTTGCTAAGGTTTTGCATTTCAAGTGACACTAAGGAACAAGAACTAGTTCACTAGTTCATGAAAGTCAACTGCAATGAACTGAGGAAATCTATTATGACAAAATGGTAGGAGAGTAATTGTTTGAGGATGTTTTGCACCTCTGCTTAGATAAATTTCATGAGGAAACTGAATCCCAAATCATGAATGTATTTGCAGAGAAAAGATCCAGCCCTACCTGATCTAATAATTGCTTCAAAAGTGTATCAGGGCAACCAGACAGACTGCAGTGAGGATACAGCAAACATTTTAAAAGCTAATGCAGAAGAAAACTACCATTCTGAGTTTGACAGAACTGCATTATGCACTTGCACGTCACTGCAACTCTAACAGAATGGGATTAAGCTTTTAAACACAAAGTATAAGCTATTTTTTTGGATTTTTGTGACTGATTAGTTACAGTGACATCACACAGGGAACAAAACTGATGGTTAGATAGGAAGTAGAAGACTAAAACAGAAACAAAATGATGAACAGCAAATTAATTAAAGGGAAAACATCTCTCATTGTGTTGCTTAGGGAAATATCTGGATTGCGAGTAGAGTTCTACATGGTGAGTAGAAACATGTTCATTAATTTTTCTTATAAAACATGAACCAGAAAACAATTTGCATGACAAGCTCAGAGTTCAGATGGAGGATATTGGATGATTCCAGAATGATACTGATGAGCTATGACTTTAAGAAAAGATGAAAGTGTTCCTCAATGTCTCAGGGTCATAGAACTGTATTTTTACAACAAACACTTAGCTTTTGAATGTGACATTAGCTGAAATATCACATAAAATGCTGAGAGAATCAAGTACAGTAGAAGGCTAGGACACTAAACATGGAAAGGTTGTTTGTCTTGAACCAATGCTGTTGTTAAATAGAACTTCTGCTTAGAACTAATACTTGAGGACTAACAAGCACTGAGTACTTACAGCAGTGAATCCCACCCACACAAGACCACACAGTTTTCTCTGCCACATGCAACCATGACAGCAAAAGCAGCAGCAAAGCCAGTTACCAACAGGTGCAGCTGGTAGTTCACAGTCTAGTCACAGTCTTCACTAGTCCTCACCACACTGGCAAAAGCTATTGCTTACAGACTTTGAGTCCTCTAAAGACTGCAGTACTAGCAAATACTTTGTTCTGTAGTTTGATACAATTAAACACATTATATGCCAACCTGCATATGGGAATTTCAAATTAATGGATTCATTTGGATCAATTTAATGTGATGCTGTTGGACAAATAGAAGCAGAAAGAACAGCTGAAGATGAATTAATCTTCCAAAAAAACCCATTGGTGAGGTATTTAAGCCTAGTCACCACTGTCCATAAACTCCTTCTAAATATAATGATTTCTTTTCCCACTTTCTCTACACGTTTACAAACCCTTTCATACATGCAGACTATAATAAAACAGATACTGAGAGTTTCAGAAGAGCATTACACAGTTTAAGAGGAATCTCTTTGGGATATGGAGGATGGGACACCACTGTAGAAAAAAAGCCTTGAGAACTGATGATTACCAAGATATGGCAAGCATTCTACACACAAACTATCTGGTGTTTTAAGACTCTTTCCAGTAAGTATCTTATTCTCAACACAAACATCAACTCTAGTTTTAAAAGGTTGTCTGATATCTGTAAAACTGGGTAAAATTGGCTGCTGAAGGAAAGAAAAGGATGTTCAAAAATCAGCATCAGCTGACACATTGATGTGACCCACTACAGTCGAGGTCCCACCTTGCAAACAGGACAACAAAAACATCCTGTCCCCTGATATGTTAGCAATGCCTGCATTTGGTAGAATTAACTTAGCAGTGGAATATTTCAGATACAACACAACCTCTTCTCATACTCAGGTATGGCATCTCAGGGGCAATGCAGCGCAACAGGAATCACAGGTCTTTGTCCTAAACTCAAACCACTGTATGCATGATTTATTCCTGATTTCAGAGTGCTCACATCCCTACCTCACATGAACCTATGAATATTTGGAGTGTTATAAAATACTGCCCAAAAAAACCTCTAAAAAGTAAATAAAATTCAATTCCATGAATTGCTTGTTAACTCTAAAAAGGGTCTTCTTGAATTTCTAATAGATTGATTGTAATTCCAGCTCTTTAAAAAAAATAATTCTTTTTTCTAGCATATATATGGTATTTAAAAAGATCTAGGTTCTTAAACTGGGATATTTATGTTTTTCCAAAATATTATTTTACATATGGACACACTGATGTTTGCATCATAAGGACTGAAAATCATCTTACTCTACAAAGTTTTGAAAATGCATTCTTTGTTGAAATACTTTTAGTTTTCAGTCCAGTAATTCACAGATAAAAAAACAACTGCCAGAGAATATTAACAGATACATGACAAGAATTATGTCAGTATTTCAACTCGGCTTAGGCTGGTGTCCATTTTTACAAATTTGTAGCATGGCTACACAAAGCTAGCTACATACCTTAACCAGTATAATTTTCTTGATGCTGAGGACAGATCATACCAGGAGAACTGTTTCACAGTACCTTTACAATTAAGCACTCCTCAGCCGTCCTCTCGGTGTGGATTGCTACAGCTGCTTAATCTTCGGGGGTGGGGATCTGGGGAGGCAAATTTATGAAGGAGAAAACTAGGTTACTTAACAGTAACTGGAATTCTCTGAATATATTGCCTCCACAGATCCACACTAACCCTCCCTCCTTTTGTTAGACTTAAATCATGATTCACAAAAGCTGGAAAAAAAATGAAGGGACTGGGCGCTGTGATGCTAGAAAACCCTGTTTAAATAAATCATCTTGTGAGCCCATTGAGGCAAATTAACCACTTGGATATGTGCTCTAAACAAATCTAGGATTTGCATACAACACATGAATTCAGGAAAATGAAATTGTAGCAGTGTCATCTCAAAGGTGGAATTACTGTATAATGATCAAGCTTCAAGCACACTGATTTTCTTTTTTTTTTTCACAAGGCAAGCCAGGTGAAATTCTTATCTGCTTCTGTTGCACTAGATATATTGTAAGCACTAACTCCAGTATATTGTAATCTTCAGAGATCCTGCCAAAGACTCATTCTAGTGACAATACAGATAATATTTATTTGGCATGAGCTGTTCATCATGATTCCATCCTCTTCAGGGAGCACTTCCAATATCTTGCACGTGTGCTTAGATTTACTACTTTTGTTCTACAAGAACATGTACTTTTTTTCCTGATCTGAGCCTTAAATTTTTAGGAAACATGCTTCATCCTAATTTTTCTAGGGTTGTATTTCCTTAACTGAAGTCTTGCCTGTAATAGCTATTCCCTTTTACATCACTGCAGAAAGATAATAAGACATCCTTTTTCTCTCTTTCAGAATTACTCAAAAATCTAACATATGTTCTCCTTAGCACTAAGAAAGATTACCTGGATTTTTATTTTATAACTTTTATTTTCCATGGAATTCGTTGTGAAATGAAAGTAACACTGGAAGACAATTGCTACTAAAACAGAAAAGTGTTACCTAACTAATATTTTACTCTACTATTTGCAGGAATTTTGCATTGCCTGAAGTCCATTTTGTATGATTAATATGCAATTACTGTCTGACTCAGTTTGACATAGAAATGAACACAAAATAAGTTTATTTAAATGAAAAAAATTAAAACTGTGAGAATTTAAGTGTTGAGAACACACATCTCTCAGTATGGACAACATACAGAAATACGGGAATGAAATATTCAAATTTTGGCTATAAGATTGAAAGGTTGGAACTCTAACTATTGAAGAATTAACACACAAAATGAGGAACTGAGATGTGTTCTCTTGCTGCAGTGCCTACAAAGTTTTCTCAGGCATTTTCCAATCATCAATCCCTGTGCTTTTTCAGAGCCTTAACTGTTGCTATTTACAGACAGCCTGTAGATGAACCTACCTACGTTTTCTCAAACCTACCAATCCTGCTTTTGAATGCCTATGCAACTAAATAAAGACCCACACTGCCAAGCCCAAAGTCCATGCTGGAATTTCACTCTGCTTCATCAGCTATAAATGGAGATGGTGTGATTTGCCAGAATATTGAAGACCGTGGTTCTGGTGTGTGCTAGTACAGACTGAATGATAATGTCTCCTTTTAACTCCATGGTAGAAAACATGTTGTTCTCATTAAAGGAAAAGGTACCAAGACCAAGACTTCCAAAGTTATTTCTGTGAGTATCCATAGGATGTGTTTTGGGGAGAAGGTGGTTTCATGTTGAGGGGACTGTGCAAACACATAATATACAAAGATTTCTTATTTTTGAATAGTGATTGCATGACTTGCTTTGACAGACAAAAGAGACCATGACACAGAGTGAAAAGTGATGCATTATAATGACTCATCTCAGCCTTCTCCAGTTGCATCTCTCCATAAGGAGTCTGAAATTAAAGAAACTGGATGACAGTTGCATCTTGGAACCACAAAGATAAGCCTTCTAAATTATGCAAACAATTTTTTAAATTAACAGCGACACTCTAATTCAATTTCAGTAAGATTAGAAATGTTAAAAAAAATATTAAACTCATACATGTTCACAGTTATGTCCTGAAGATATTCTACATGTTCAATTCAGTTGGAGTAAAATACTAGTCTCAGTCACAGGAGAGATTTTAAAGGTTTTTTTTCCATGAAACTAATCCAGGGAACAGACAAGGCCCGCAGTGCAGATGGTTGCTGAAGAATGACTTTGTGTGCAGCACAACTATCAATCAGATTTAAATCCTACATTCCTTCAATCAGCAGGCATTATTAATCCTGCCATTAGTCTTCACTGGGGCAAGAGGAGTCCTGCCTCACAAACAGGAGACCACTGGTCTTCCACAAGGGCTCCTCCGAATGGATTTGTCTTCCTAAAGACTTCATTCCATCCCAGTTCTCCCAATGAAAGTAAAGGCCCAGACACTGCAAGCACACGAGCAATTGCTGCACACTACATTTTTTTTCTTTTTTCTTGTTTTTTTTGGTAATGCCTTTCCTGTTTGTCCTACTTGTTTTAGTTTTATTCTTGGTATTCTGCAGCAGTACTTCCTAGATTCTGGATTTTAGTTTTTACCTTTTATTGCTGTGTAGTGCTGCTTTGGCTTCTAAGTGCTTCTGGTCAGTATGATCATTCTTTCTCCCTCATCATTTGTGGTTCCATGTGTACTTCCTGAACTTTCTTCCCACATAAGTCTACGCTCTGCTCAGTGATTTTTTTTCCTCCCGTTACAACTATGATCTGGCTCTGCTACTTTTAAAAACTGTTCTATTTTATTTACAGCATATATGTTTTCACTGCATGTTGCTACAGCACGTTTTTGCATTCACTGCAGAAATGAAAAGGATAAAAGACAAAGTAAACTACTTCTATTAAAATAATATTCTAGAAATGTTTTGATTTGCTTCTCTCTTCCTTCTCATTCTGTAGCTGGCTTGAATGAGGTGGGTTAGACTTAAAACTAAATTACAATGAAGCGCCAAACAAATTTCATTATACTGCACTTATATAATCATTCCAAATAAACCTGTTGTACTTATTTCTGGTAACATGAATGCAAACATAGGTAATAAAGAAGAACAAATTACACCTTCACTATGTTCTTCCACTTCACCATTTTGCTTTTATTTTGGCTGAAATGACTGAAGTATAACAAACCTTCAGCAGAGCTATCTAAAGATAAATTAACAAAGAATGAAACTTTATTGGAAATAGATTAATAGAATTAGGATATGATGAATTCAAATGTTAGTGTAGACATGGGGGCTTCCTTACTGAGGCAGTTAAATTTGACTCTGCTGAGCAGCTCAGACCAGCAAAAAGTAAATGGATGCAGTATAAGGACAATGATGTTCCCAAAATTCCATGAGTCTACACGAGCTAAAGAAAAGACAAGCTCTGATGTTCTTAAGAGAACCAAGATGCAGCTGAATGGGTTTGGACAATAAAGTACACAGGATCTCAAAACACAGAGAGCTAGCACAGTACATTTTCAGCATATCTGACCTAAGACTTCTCTCTTCTCATTTCTCACACCCTCTTTTGTCCAGAGGAGAGCCTTGCAAGTGACAGACATTACTTGACAGAAAAGTTCAATTTCTCTCATTTTGATTGATAACCACCAAATGATGATTTCTAAGCTGTTATTTTATTCACTTCCTTAGAAAATAAAGATTTCCTCTTTCTAAATGACTGAGATTTTTAAGCAATCTACTAGTCACATTATTTAACTGAAAAAAAGAGATGATAAATGATACTATTAACTTTGTTTCAGACAATTTGCTACAGTAAAATGAAGAAAATTTCAAGCAAATCTAACAAAAGAAAAATTCCCCTGAATAAGTTCTTTTGCACTATTTAATCAGAAGTACTCTAATCAAGAACATCCTGAGATGTGGTTTGTGTCCATATGCAGGCTGGTAACCTAGGACAGAAGAAATCATCCTTTGGAGTGGTGGTGTGTCTCCAGTGCGCCAAACTGGAGGGAAGGACTGCATGCGCAGGCACAGATGATGAAACTTGTCATGAATGTCCATCTTCTTGTTTGGATCAAAGCTCCCCAATTAATTTAATAATAACAGAAGGAGAAGGAAAATCAAATTACAACATTAAAAGCAGATCTTAACATTTCTAATGTTTTCCTTAGGAGTAATGAAGTAAGGCAAGTATGCGATAGCTTGGATGTAACCTAAGGAAAGTCATCCTTCCATGAATACCCTTCCAAAGGTATTATTTCTTATTTGCCATTATATTGTTATGGCTTGCCATATATTTACTTTTGTTAGGATGTCCTCTCCAACACCAATCCATTCCTAAAACTTTTTAGTTTGTACTGTTTAAGAATTTTATTTTGACCATTTCTACTTGAGACTCCTACAATAGTCATATTGGCTTACAAAGTGGCTGAGAATGAGAGGGCAAACTAAAAGAAGAGAAACGGAGTAATACTTTGGTTGTGGAAGCCTTAGAGGCTGCAAGAAAGCTGAAAAACTACAATAACATTACAAAGAGCTCCTAGTTTGGGTTGGCAGCCACAGAGATGCATCCTGCAGCTGAGACTAGTACTCCACAGGGGTCCTTTGTGGGCCAATTCCAAAAGCCAACCTGGATACTGATTTATATTTCACCTGTAAACACTGAAGTCTCAAGGAAACACATAGAGAAAAAATGTTTTTCTTGATACACACAAAGTTCTCACAAGACACAGTGTTTTTCCTTTGGGAAGAAATAGATGTTAAAGCCTGCAAAAATGCTAACTAAAATATTTTATATGTATATAAATAAATATAGGAATATGTTATAGAAATAAACATAAATAGGGATACACTCGCATATACACAAACACCCACTCCCAAGCATATAATTTTCAAACATTTATCCTCAAAATCTAAATTTTGACAAAAAAACCTAAGTTGAAAATAGGCTGCTTGACAACAGGATTTTTTGAATTGCAGAAACCTAGATGCTCTTAAAATTCTGTAAACAGAGGAAAATGAAATGAGGAATTCTCATAAGACTTCGCAAAGTCTATATGAATATTAGGTCCCAAATTACTACCTTTTCTAGCCAGCTGTTAATTTTTTACCTCAAAAGTTAAGCACTGTACATTTTCCTCACAACACATTTTAAGCAAGAAAGCAACATCAGAAATCAGGAACCAATTCTTTAAAGATGAACAACTATAAAGCACACACGTACCAACACAACACATAACCAACGTTATGAATGGAAAAAAAATCAGCATACTACCATTTTCACATACAATTTGGTATAAAAGGTAGAAGCCACCATATTTCTGCATACTCACTCGTTTTGCACTGACAAATGCGACAACCATTTTGGTCCAGTTTGAAGCTATAGATACAGTCTTTTTCAGTCAAAGTGCAGTTCACCAAAGCCTCACAGGTGGGCGGACCTATTGTGATATACGTTGGCTCTGCGGATAAGAAAAAAAACACATAAATTTGAGATTCTTGAATATTTTAATTGAGTTCACAAAAATCCATACACAACATAACAGTAAAGAGAGTAATTTTAATTAATTTTTTTTCTGATGAATATTCTGGGTAATTTAGAAAAAAAAAACCAATAAATGGACTTTGTTTCAAATGTACAGTCAACAAAAACAGCATGAAGCTGCAGAAAATTTTTGAAGTATCTAAACAGAAAAGGATTACCACTTTTTTGTTCATTATGAAATCAGCTTTCATGCTCATGCAGTTTCAAACTAAATGCAAAATACTTATTTTGCCCACATTTCTCCAGAAGTGTTTAATCAAAATTTCATGCAGATTTTTTTGCTTTAGAAACTGAGCAGAGTTTCTCTGAAGCTGAATTGATTGATACTACCAAGCTGCACATCAAACATGTAACTCAGAAGTCAAATCGTTCTCCATGTGAACAAGATCACCTCTGCTGAAATTTACAGCAGAAGAGACTCTGAATACCAAAAGGGAATGTAAGATGCACTGCATGTGAAAGACCTCTGGAGAGCATTTATCATGGTTATTTATTGAAAACATTACTTTTTACAGTATACTTTGCTGTGCCAGATTATGCTTTCTGAGGTTGAGGAGATCATTGCCGATTGTGAGTTACTTATCAACAGTATAATACTTGCTTTTTAACACCATTTAAATATGCTGGAGTATGAAATTTGTTTTGATACATAGGGTAGACAGAGAAAATAACATGCTGTAGTATAGAAAGTTGTTAGAATAAACCAAAATCCAGACACTTACCAAGATAACAAGAAACCTCAAAATGACCATCATAAAGCAGGATTCATGAGGAAAGCAATACCTATCTTTTCTTGAACAACTTTTTGCTCTCTGAGACTAAGTTTGTCTTTCTTGTGCTTTTCATAGAACTCAGGTACTGAAGAACCAATGAGTTCACAGTTATAAGCATTATTAACATTATACAAAATAGTCAGGAAACAAAAATCGCATTATTTAAAGAACTGTGAGTTTCCATTTCAGTGCTTCAAGTGTTTAAGTGTACTCTTCTTCTCTATCTCAAAAAATGAAGATTTATACAAAATTAAATTTAAAAAGCCTTCCATATCTAAAGTGATAAATTGTGAAAATATGGAGAAATTATATGGAGTGGAGGTGGCCACATATTGCCAGCTTTCATCCTCAGACCACAGATGTTGCCACTTTTACCTATAGGCAGCTAGTCTTTACTTTCAGAGTAAGGGTAAAATATTATTCAATGCAGATTAACTTGCTAGAAGTATACACTCTTAAACAAAATACTGATTCCTGTGCATACTGGCTACATTCCAGCACACAGCTTTTGCACCCATGCCTTCCAGTCAACTATAAATTATCCTATTACAAGAATAAACGTTTCTGCTTTCTTTGTCTTTCACAATTTTCAGCTTTCATAGCCTCTCTCCAGACTTGCTTTTCCCAGCACAACAGTTTGTGCAGGCAATGAACGTTTTTAATCCTTTTAAAATTAGGTCGGATAACTAGAGTTTGGAATGAAAAAACTGCATTAAAGACACTACAATTAAGTTAGATAACTTCAAACTTATCTCAGAGGTCATGGTTCAGATTATGCACTTGCTGAGTAACACTAAAATTCTCTTGCTTGTATAATTTCTATTAGAAAAGTAGCAATACATTTTAAAATATATAGAACAGTGCCAACAACTTTGTTTGTGCACAAACTGGAAGTTGCATAATGGCAACATGTCTCTCTAGATCCCTCAATTATCTTATTTTTTACTTTTTTTCTTTTTTTTTTTTTTTGGTAGGGATTTAATATAAATAACAAGCTTGGAGATCAAAGGATTGGTTTCCATCAATTCTTCATTTCACAGCTCTGAGTTTGCACGTGTAGTGTAGAAGAACAGTCATAATGAGCAAACTATTTCAAAATCCATGGATTTTCAAGCGACAGTTCTTTTAGTCTAAATGAAGTCTTTGTAGTTCTTGTCAAATTAATTTAATAAAGTATCTGACTAAATCACATTCATGTCTAATACTTAACACTTGCAACTTCATCAAGCCTTTAGTTTAGGAATCATGTACATATTGCTATATATCAATATACACCAATAACATGATAAATTCCATTAATTAATCCTGATTATTTTAGGCCTCTGAGTATATAAACTAGTTCTGCAACCAAACTGATTTTTAGCATTGCTCCATTCTCTACCCAAAATATCCTAAACATGCACAAGGCCAGAATGTAAGAGCTACCCTGAAGCTACAGTCAGGTCACTGGTCAGCCCCCACAAACCTTACACTTCAAATGACAAAGAGGCCACAGGGATCTTGTACTCACAGGTAGCTAAAACCAGTACAAATCACATGAACTATTACTGCTGCCCAGAGAAAAGTTCACTGACACAAGCCAGAGAACTGAAGGAGTCTGCAGCTTTACCATCTGACTGCAGATGTGAGATAAAACATGTCAATAAAAAAAGCAAAATAGCCTTACTGAAAGTTGAGATGCAGGTTAGTTATATTCATTGATCCACTTGGGTGTAAACTAAAGCTAGAGAGAAAGAGGACTGTATTTCACTCCCTATCATTAAAGTCTATACCTCAAAATAACTTCCCTGTAATTGCAGGTGTAGCTTAACATCTAAGGAAACCATCCATCTTTCTTTCTTTCTTTCTTTCTTTTCTTCTTTCTTTCTTTCTTTCTTTCTTTCTTTCTTTCTTTCTTTCTTTCTTTCTTTCTTTCTTTCTTTCTTTCTTTCTTTCTTTCTTTCTTTCTTTCTTTCTTTCTTTCTTTCTTTCTTTCTTTCTTTCTTTCTTTCTTCACTTCTTTCCTTCTTTCCTTCTTTCCTTCTTTCTTTCCTTCTTTCCTTCCCTTCCTTCTTTCTTTCCCTTCCTTCCATCCATCCATTTTGGTGACTTTCCGCAACGCAACATCTGTATTTTGATGCTCCTTTGCCTTGGACACACAGACACAATTTTTGTGCCTTTGATACATGCAGTATATGGTATTTCTTATAAAGGATTAAATTAAACTGTTGTTATATTAATTTGAAAAGTTTTTGTTCGTCCTCTCTTCATTGTATTTTATTATTCTGTTACCTTCCACTTTTGGGCCAGCTTTCAGCATCCTCAGTGTTTCCAGTCAAGCTTACAAATCTGTTTCTTTTTCCCTTCTCTCCCTAAAGGTAAGCCCTGAGATACAGTAATTTTGTATGCATGCCTGCTTCTCAATGAGCTGCAAACAGAGGACAAAAGAAATAATTTCATTCCCTACCCCCACATGTGCAAAAATGCAGCCAGGAAAAAAAAAAAAATCAGGCCTTTTCACTTCACTAGACAAGACTCAACAAATAAAGCCAGATCTGCTCTACCAGACTTCTGGCTATTTGAATAGGCAAGCAGTAGCTAAGCTTGAAAAAGCATGTACCACCACACGATCTGAACTGGGCTTTCACTGCTGCTCTGGGTAGAAAGGGCTGAAGAAAGATCCAGTGCACAAATGCACAGACAATGGGTGGGAAAAACGGGTGCTGTTTCTGCCTGTGTGCTCTACCAACAATGCAATATACCATAGAAAGGAAGAGAGAAGGAAAGAAAGAGAGGGGGTTTGAAGAGAGTCTGGATGAAAACAATGGATTATTTAATGGAGCACAGATTTTGCTGATGTCAAGCACTTATATTTAAAGGCAGATTCCTATTAGAACACCATGATCCCTTATATCCTCTCTGATATTTTCTCTGCTGAGAATTTTAATAATCTGGTGAAGATTATTAATTTGCTTGCTGTGAGGTTGATAAAAATATTAGAATTAAGTCTTTACAACACCATTTACTTAAAAACAACTTTTAAAATCTACAACAGATATTTCAGCTGTTGGTGGACCTTCAGTCTGACTAGTCCACTGAAAAATACTACAATATGTGATCAAACCCTGAAGCTCCTCATTCCAGCTTGAAATCAAACTGCATTTATGATGAAAGAAGGGTGGCATTCAAGTAATGCCTGGAGCTAGCTTTGTCCTTAAGGACCTATATTAACCATACCAACACAAAAACTGGTTGTCAAAAAAAAAAAAAAAGGTGGTATCAAGATATCAAGATAGAATAGTATTTTCACTGATTATTTCCATGTAGAATACTTCTCTAATATGAGCAAAAACAATCCCTACATCCCTCTTTCTTTAATTTCTGAGACCTCCCACTTCTCCTGAGTGATGTGACACAGCTTGCAGTACAAAGAACAGATATTTTCTTCTGTTAACAATGTGAACTACTATAAATACATGCACATGAACAAAGGAGGGTCAATTTGGTCTAGTACTGAGCCCTAAATTTGTTATACTGAGGTACTAAGATACTGCTCAAGTATTCAGATATGGAGAGAAATTGGTGCACCCATGTTTCAGTGGGAACAGGGAAAATTTGTTTCTCAGGATTACAATTTTATTATATACACAATTTGATAAATTATTTTTTAAAAAAGGAAGAGAATGAAAACTGAAATATACCATTCACTGCTAAAGCCTTAGAAAACAACTAAAAATAAAGAAAAAAACCAGGGTCAATTTAAAATTTATTGCAATCTTGTTAACTTCTACTGTTAAATAAAATTTTATTACAATTATATAAATTATACAAAGGACAACTAACTAACTAAATAGCATCCTTCTTAAGTGTGGAACCAGAATGAAAAATTATACCCGTCTTCCTATCATATTCTTAGTTCAAAATCTGAACTGTAGCCATAGAGTTTGTATCAGAAAACAAAGAGAGATTACACTTAACTACCCTTCTGCAAAGCCAAATGTATTATGAGAGAACCAAGAGTTCAGTTTTGGATTGTGTGAAGGACAAGAGGGACCTGCACCGGCAGAAGCAGAGCCTGCAGGTACAAGGAGGTGATGGTTTCCCTCCATTCAGCACCTGGGAGCCTACAGCTGGAGCAGTGGGCACCTTTGGGCTCTCGGTAGAGGAGAAACACGGACACACCTGAGCAGGTGCGTGACAGGGCCACTGAGCAGGCCAGGGCTGGAGAGGGGGCTCATGAGCACAGGCTGAGAGACAAAGCAGGGCGTGCTCAGCCTGGGGAAGGAGGGTCAGGGGTGTCCCACTGCTCTCTGCCACTCCTCAACCCCAAGGTACAACAATGACAAGGCCTGGCTAATCTTGGAGGTGGCTCCAAGCTAGGATGAGAGGCAACAAACACACACATGAAATGGGAAATGACAGCTTGATAAAAGCTGTTTTGATCTTTCTTTTAAACCACATGGATCATCAAACTATGACATGGTCATGGAGACTTGTGTGACGTCCATCCTTCAAAATATTCAAAATTTAACTGGGACAAGGCCTTGTCACAGGACTTGCTTTAAGAAGGACATAGGAGTAGAAAAATCTCTGGTGGTCCTTTCCAACTAGCATGACTCCATGAATTTCACTTTCATAGAAATTCAGGACACTACCAGTTAAAGCAGCAATATCCTTGATGAATCCTAATGAAGGAACTGAAACCAGATGACAAATATTTCCATTTCTGATGATTTCTGTATGCTTTTGCCAAGTACTGATTACCTACTTTTTGCAAAATAAGTACATGTTTGCCTAACACTATCTATCTGAATCTACTTCATGACTTAAAAACTAGCTTTTTTATTCAGGAAGCAAAATTTCTTCCAGGTGTTTGTAAGAGCAATTCTCTGTTAAGAATTATTTAGTAACAGCCACAACCAGCTTTAATCAGTGTCATTTTTTTTGTTCTCCTTTAAGTTAATACATTATGCAAGCTCTACCTCTCGGCAAGGTATTTTTATTACTAATATTACATGAAAAACAATCTCTTTGCTTTGTTTCATTTGGAATGAAATATTTTAACTGCAAAAAGGTTTTGTTTCATGCTTTCAGTAATATCATGTGAGGGAAATAGCTACTCCATGGTTTTACAAAGTTGGTTGTAAGTAGGGAAGTAACTATTGTATTCTAAGCTTCTTCCTCTGCACAACATTTCTTCTGAGTAAGTGCAACAGAACAGGATTCTAGGATGACCAACACCTCTTTTGTTTTCATAAAATGAAAACCTCTTCTGGGAAAAAAACCCAAAAATCATGTTGTAAATAAGGAGAAAGATCTCCAGCATGAATAATAAAGAACATGCCCATGTTTGGGGAAAGTGAAATAGCTCCCTCTTCTGTAGTAATTCATAACACAGACAACACCTTTAAAAGAAGTAAGATGTTTTGTTCCTATGAAACCAGTATCAAATGACTCAAAGAAATTAAAAATCAGTGCATTCAAGCATTTACCATTAAAACAAAAAAAGAAAAAAAACCGCAAATAAACTGTAGTCTAGCTTTTTACCTAATGTTTTAAGCGATAACTGGCTCAAAACTGGGCCTGAAGGGTGTGCTGCTCAACAGCCTTTCATTCAAGTCTGCATACTTGTTTAAATTTTGTCTACTGTCCAAAAAAGTTAACTGCAGCCTACTAAGCAGCAGCATGTGTGTTTACTTAAGCTTCCTGTAAAAACATTCATATCATTCCAAGAGTGACTAAATGTTTTCCATCCTCATAGTTCGCATTCCAGCCCTCCCCGCCCCTCCAATTCATTACATGAAAAATATCAGTCCTGAGTCCTGGGCTAAAGAATTTCCTTCCTGGGTTTGAAATACCTAATGCCTCACAGGAAATTTTTTCCCAGAATTAAAGCTGTGTCGGCTATTGGGGTTCAACAATTCAGCATCACATAACAATTTATAAATGTATGCAAGGACTTAGGTGATACAATTTTCTAATGTCACAAGTAACTCTGAAAATACATTCACTGATACCTCTAAACACGTAGTTCAGTTTGGCAGCCTTTTGTCTCAAATGCTATTCATGCTGCCAACCTGCAAGTACTAAATATGTATTTTTTTCTTTGAAAGTAACTATTATAATCAAAGACTATTTATTGCTGCAGAGTAAAGAAGCTGGGGGTATACATACATGTCTTTTTCTGCAGTGATGCAATCAAAATACATACTTTCTACTCTCAAAATGTGAAGTTAAAACCTTTTGTCTGTAATAATCAATTCTAGAAGTTTTTGGTTTAACAGGCATGTCAAATGAATTTTAATGTTGCTAAGAACTTTTTTTGACAATTTTCAGTGGAATGGCACTTAGAAACAACCACCTTGTTGAAGCAGAAACAATTAAGTCTATCAAGAATTGTTAAAATACATTAAGAAGGCCATTCACTTATTTTTAATAGGTGAAGATAAACACTAAATTAGCGTACATCTGAGGCAAATCTATGAAAACCATTGGTGCTGAAAAAAATGAGGAGGATCCATGAGGTTCTTCATAAGTGAGACATTCTCTGACACATATTAATTAGGATTCTCTGGTTATTTATCCTTTCAGCAGTCTTCCACTGAATTCAACAATGAATCACTGAAAACCATGAAAACGTTATTCCATACTCGTAAAGTCTTCCTGAATTTCACTGGCTTGCCCCGGCCAGTTTGGTTACATCATCCAGTGGTTCCACAGGCTCAGCTGCCTTCTCTAGAGCCACTGTACTAAATCATGATCTGGCAAAGAGAAGCCCAATTCTCTGCAGCATGGCGTTTGCATCCCCTAATTGACTTTGATGAAAGGGCTGGTTGGGAGCTCCAGCACTGCTGCTGAACAATAACTTACATTTCATGCTCTAAGGAGGACTCTGGGCCCACACCCCGTGTCAGTGAACACTGCTCACTACCACTGACTTCATCCTGAATGAATCAAATTTCTTTTCACTGGACTCTGCTGCCTGTTTTTACTTAATGAAGTGCTAGACACGCTAAAGGAACTGAACTGAATTACATCTCAGCTAGAGTTTGGATTCCTTTATTGATGAAAATGTTAATTTCTTTTTGTGAAGATAAAGTGTCAGCCATAATGACAGCAAAGTACTGTGGGTCTTATTCATGAAAATCCTCTGAGGGGATTTTGTTTAACACTTAATTTCTCATTCACAGCTTATGCTGGCACCCAGCCACTTGTACCTGAGGGCTCTCTTGCAGAAGGACATGCTGTGAGATAACCAATTACTGTGTATCAGCTTTCTCTATGAATAGCCTGAGCCTCTGAGAGATCCAAGGGAATAGAAGCAACCACAGACCTCCCTAAAGGACATTTTTGGCCTCAATGCCAGTGCTGAATGCTTGTATTTATTATCTTGTTAAAAAAAATAAAATCATACTATCCTAACCAATATTTACTTCCTGTGAACACAGCTATTATTCCAATTTGCAGATGGCTGTCTGCAGATGGCCCAAAGGTAAGTTTTTTCTATTGCTGTAGCTTCTTTAGTATTATTCCCATGCTATTATATATTCATACGGTATATTCTCTCTTTTTTTGTAAAATTTGTTAAAAATGGAATTGCTATTTAAACCACAGTAATGTTACTTAGAAAGCAAAGTTGTTGCCCAGCAAGAAGGAAGCAGTAAGCAGCAGTACTAACTGCCAATTTAGCTGACTGCCAATGGATCTGGTTAGCTGCAATGGAACAGGAACCATGACCAGTCCCCATGAAGGGCTGGTCTGAGCCAAAAGAAGTGTGAGCATATATAAAAATTTTGCAGTCCCTTATGGCGCTTGAAAAGCCCTTTCTCCCCTCTACCTAGCTGTCTGTTTTAATCCGAAGAAATGTGATCCCTTCCTTGTGCTGCAAAAATAAGCCATTGGCTCTAAAACCATGGGGAAAGCACAGAAGGCCAGTATGATTGCCTAAGCCTTGGCTCTTAATGAAGAGACATCTAAAGAGAAAACAAACTAAACAGATAAATAGACAACAGATTAAATAAACAAAGTCAAATCCCAGAGGGCCAATATCATTACAGGAGCTATAGAAGCTATATAGAAGCATCCATCAGGAGCTGAAAACTAACTAACTGTTTGTGCTGGATCCACAGAAGGGAATGGGCCTTCTTTTCCCAGCTGTCAACAGAGAAAGGAGGTGCATGCCCTGAAAAGCTGTGTAAACTGAAGAGCTTAAGTTTGGGGACAGGCTAAGGATAAAGGAAGGTCTTCCCCTCCACACTATCATGTCTCAATATGCCTTTGTCTCCAATTTCATGCCTTTTCTGTGGAAAGGCTTTGTGCCTCTCTCCCTATGGAAACAGCCACCTCGAAGTACCCAGTCCCCTGCCTCATACATTGGGATTTTATTATTAAGCCCATGGGCTTTAGTGTGTCAGGTAAGTGGAAAGAAGTGATTCAAGTGGATAAATTGTATCAAGATGTCTTGCCAAAAGGGTTTTGATGACTTTGAAGTGTAGTTAAAAAGACGCCAAACACCCTTGCCCCCCTGGACTGCAGCTATGTGTCCGGCTCTGTATTGGTAAGCTACAGCCATCACTTGCATGAACACTGAACACTACTCGTGAAATACCATTACTGCTTTCAGTTATGCAAGCAATTTCCTGAGCAAATCTCTTTTCACTATGCCTGAAAACACAACTGCCATGCCCCGAACAGATCAAAAAGACAATCTTAGTCACAACATGCCACAGAGGGAATTTTGTTTTCCTCAACAACTTTCTGCCTTCCTCTAAATCCCATCTTTCTCTTCTGTTACCTAATTCCATTCTTTTTGTCTTATCTTTTCCTTTGCAACAACCTTTTAGTCACTTGAGGACTGCTATGCTCACATTCTGAATTCATAGTTTTATTTTAAGCTGAACCAATCCAATTTATTCAGTCTGTCTTCTACAAATTTTGGACTGTGCTCACAGCTCTCCAACGCTTTCCAGCTTCCACCCTTATCAGAAAAGCAATGTATGGAAAAGAACCAAGTATGTACTATGTCATCCAGGGGCAAACCCACCCACTGGAAAGAGAGCAAAAAAGATTACTTCAGGTCTTTTGAATTCTCCTCTTGATCTTAATTTCAGTATGGTATTTGCCTTCTCAAGGTCCTGATAATCCATGTTCAACATGCTCTTTCCCCTAATCACAAAACCTCTCCTGGAAAGCTGCTATTTAACAATCACTCTGCTTCAGGACTCATGAAGAATCTCCTCCAAGCACGTCACGTCCCACTAAGGGGAAACTGCGGGAAGTTCTTTTAAAACAGATGGTCTAGGACAGAATTAAGCCAAATGAGGCAAATATTATATCTGAGAACCGTTTATTGGTAATGAAAAGGAGGTGGTCAACAGGTGACCAGCCAGCAAGAGAGAGAGCAAGCGAGTGAGAGCAAGCAAAAAGAGCGAGGGCAAAAAGTGAGGGCAAAAAAGAGGCCAGCAGCTTGTGACACAGTTAATTCTATAGTCCCCAGCTCCTCCCAAGGTCTGCTTGCTGGCAGGAGACCAATGGCCCAGCTCAGTGTTTGACTGCAGTGCATTCCTGGAGACCTTTTGCCGCCCAATTGGAGAACCTCTCTGGAGGACACAGTGTCCTTGGTGGTCTCCTACTGACGGCCTATTCCATGTGAGACATGAAAAGGCTGTCAGGCAAAGTCTCCCTAGAGACAGGGCTTTCCTCCATCTTCTCCTAGCTGCCTCCTGCAAGTGGCACATGTGCAGTCCTTCCCCCATATTCCTCCGGTCAAACAATGTTGAGACAAAAATCAAAATTAATCTGGTTCCTCACAGCATAGCATGCTGTATTTTCTCTTTTTGAATTTGGTGAGCATCTTTCTGTCAGTTCTCTGCTTTAAAACATATGAATTCATACTCTGCCTTCTAAGACACTGACTGTTCTTTTTAGCTTTGTTGTCCATAGATAAAATAAATTTAGCTTTGATCTGAGCCAGTAAAAACATCAAACAGAGCTGGTAAAGATACTAGTGGATACCAGCTACAGTGCAACTCAAGAGAGGCTGCCCACAGATTTGAAAATTAAATCCATACACAAACCATGGAATTGGGACACCACATCCATAAATACCCCTCTCCTTCATGCGCCTAACTCCCCCATGCTCCTGTCTCTTCCTCCTGATCAATCTCCCCAGGGAGCTCCAGTGTAAAGCATTTCAAGCACCTCACTCAGCCTCCCTTTCCAGCAGCAGCAGCAAGACTGAAGTGAGGGGAGCGACTGCTACCATCTTCCCCAGGTCCAGCAAACCCAAGGCAAGCATTCAGAAAATTATACATTGCAAACCACTCTGGGCATCCAATCAACATAGGGACATGTATTGCACAGCGCATACAGGATATACACCATGGATACACATACAGCAGCATGTTAGGGAGAATTAAAAAGGAGAACACATACAAATCACTTCTATACAGTAACTGAAATATCACAATTGCTCCATCTTGGTCTCTAATTTAGACAAGTGTCAACAGCTGATTTTATGTAACTTTAGTCTCTACAATCCTCACAGCCTGGTTTTCTCACTGTGGTAAAAAGAACATCAGGATTTTCTTCATGAGGGAATGGGAATGTTCTAGTTTATTCTGAATTTACTGTATTCAAAGGCTGAATACATTTGTCTGCTGACATACTGTGCTCATATTTCAAGAATCTTTGTACATGGAATTTTTAGTATGTTATATGCGATCTCTGGCAGGAAAATTTTTTTTCGTTAATCCAAGAAAAAATTTATCCTTATGAAGCTGCTGGAATGTAAACTTATCTAGAGGAACAAATCTGTCCTTCATTGAAACTGATTATAAACCAGCCAAGAAATAACTGAATTGGCAGAAGTGCAGGTACAGCAACATTTAGATCAAAGCCAGAGAGGAAGAGTCAGGAGTGACTGACACTAATTACCTTTTACTCTGGATGAGCCACAGCCAGGCCAGATCCACAAGCAGTTTTGATTAGTATTTTCTCATAAAATCCTAAATTTGTCTCACAAATCTCTGTATCCCTCAACACTCAAACCAAAATATACGACAGAAATATCTTTGACTAAATGCTTTGGTTTGCATATTAAAGAGCTTATATCTGACATGCCTAAAGTAAGCTCACACAATTGAAGCTGGCTGCTGGAAGTGGGTTCTCTTTCAAATGTAAATAGAAGTCCAATGAGAAATAAATGCATGCTTAAAAATCGTGATAAGCTTATAAAGTGTCTTATTATTCTTTACCTAGTACTTATTTCTAAATAGAAATATGGGCCTGAACTGGTCTATCAGCCACTAAACTGATTAAGATAGTAGGGGGTTTTCAGCAGGTCCCATTCTTCTTTATGCTTTAGATCTGATGGATAGTTAAGATTCTAACATCAAGTAATTATTTCCTACATTCTGCATTAGTCTCCACAAAAAAAGTGAAAAATTAATGCAGAAAGTAAGAGCTACAGCTGAATCAAGAAATGCAATATACAAGTAAGAGTTAAAAAGCAGAGTATATTCATGATGCAATTACATAAACTTTTGAAAAGAAGTAAATTTAAACTAATCTGAAAAAATGATGTTATTTCCCTAGGGCATACACTCTTGTTGAGAGTACTGATAGGCTGAGACGTGAATGAGAACTGGAAGTTGTTCATTCAAAAGAGGAGTGCAAAATGAGGTATTTTTACCTTTACAATCACTAGTAAACCACTATTTCAAAATCAGCTGCAAAGTTTACATTATTTTTGGCAATTTATAGAAGATATCACTAAAGCACACTGCTTTTTCTGCTTCACTAACTTACATAGTTGAAAATATGACACTTACATAGTATCACTGATGCCAGACCTTTACCCACACTAGATAAGAATTCTGCTTCTCTTTCCTTAACAGTTGGAAATTAGATAAGCAGAAAGATGGAGAAACCAAACTGGAGAGCACAGACAGGCAACACGTCTGCTCATAACAGCGCACTGCAAAATTCAGGTTAAGCTGTGGATATGCAAGTGCAATGAAATGGTATGCAGAAAACAATCAAATGGCTGACAATCCATTTTAATTCCTATTTAGGAAAAAATGAGCCTGGAATGTACTTCATTGCTTGCAGCTCCATTAAAATGTACTGCACATCTTTTTCGTTAGAATCATTACAATCAAGGGATTGATTTCTCAGCCAGCTTCCCAGCCAGGACCTGTTCCCACCACCCCTGCAGGTCATGGACAGCACAGTGAGCATCAGCAGCAGAACTTCATCAACAGAAACAATGCTCAGGAAAAAGAGTGAGAAGCTGATTTAAAATGGGAAGGAGCATTGCTCCATGCAGCTTACCTGTTTAAGAGAACAGAGATATCAGGTGGCTGGATGATGGAAGAAACAAAATAGCATTTTTGATGGGACAAGGTTGTCATTAAAATGATCAAACTAAAATTTGGGAAAAATCAGTTGAGTGAAGGAAGTAAAAGGTTTTAACTGTCTTCCCAGGGCATGCATCCTTCTCCAATTCAGCCTTAGAACAAGGAGAAAACCAGAGAACAGAAATCTAAAGAAGGTCCTTGCCTACTGTGTTAGCAAGCAACAGCTGTTTTGTAATGAAAGCAGACAGTACTTGTTTCCTACCCCACACATTAAACTCCAAGTAGAAACACTACTAATCTCAGATTTAAGGCTTAAGACACATGAAGCTATCTGACCTTGGAGGTGGGCCAGAAATCTACAGCTCACACACAACTCCCTGCTGCCATCAGCTCAAACATTACCTTTTTAAAAAAAAAGTAATTGTAAGATCCACATTCTTACTGTTAAAGGCAGACAGTGAATATCCAACATTGTTATTTTTTCCTAATGTTCTGGAATTTTCTTAATGTGTGCTTTCAAAGCAAAATGTTAACAGATTCAGAAAGATGCACAGGGCTCATACTCCAAATCAGGTAACACCTTGCTCTCATGTGTCTAAATACATTTATTTAGGCTGCTCATCACAAGGCATAATGGCCTTGGACGTGTTTAATGCCCCAAAACATGACTCCAAGAGATTTGCTGGTACCCTTGATGGTTCATTTCTCCTAGATTTTTTAATTTGTCATCATTGCAAAATAAGTTAATAAGTCTCAAATTCTGAATAACTTCTCACCAAATCATTCAGAGGAGATTCTTGCAAACTTAATTTTTAAAATCTTGGGTTCTAGCATCTGAACTCACTACTGTGTTTTAACAGTCCAGTATTTTTTTGATCCTTGAAATAATACCATATATCGATTCCTGGAATTAAATAATTTGCAATAATAGATCATAATAATTTGTTTTGGTTGTATTTGTTCGCTGTGGGAGAGGGAAGGGAAAAAATAAGACAGGATTCAAGTGTTTTCAGATGTTCTCTGACCACTGGTACCTAAGTATGCTGAAACTTTGATCTAGCACGAACTAGAAGCACTTCTACTAATTGTAGGTTTCACAACTTAGATAATTTCATTACCTTTTGATAAAAAAACCAACAAAAAACACCAAGGCAAATGTGATGCTTTTAAGCTTAACAATTAAAAAGTTCCTCAAAATACCATTCAGTATCACTGCCTTCCAGATGATACCCTCAAAACTAGATGACGACAATTAAGCATACATCATACAAAGGCTAACATGACAAACAAATAGGAAGACAGATTATTTTTTAATAAGACATAATTTAGATGACACAAGGACCTCATTTAAATATTGATTCCACAATTCTTTTGTGTCAGTTTTCATCCATTTGTACCATAAGTATGATTGTACTCCATATGTCACTCACCCAAGCACCAAAACAACTTTTATGGACTTAAACAGTTGTAGCTACATCATCTTCTAAAAGTACAAACATGTTATTGCATAGAATTTTGCAGCCTAGTCCAGAGGACCTAAATTGTGTCCTGAGAGCACTGCAGAGGCATTACTGTAGTGTGTTAATGAAGCACCAGCTCGTTTATGTTGCAACCTTTAGCAGTGAAGGATGGAAGCCTATGCTTGATCCTGTGTTTGCTTCCCATGGTTCTTCATAATTAGCTTATATATATATATATGCATTTAATTGAATTATCTCTCATTTATTTTCTCCAGTCTAGAAGAGGAAAACAGGAAAATAGACACATTTGCCTATCCTTCCCTCATTAGAGGAAAAGAATCCTCTCAGTGTATTAACATGTTGAGAATACTTCCATCAGCCTCTCTTTCTCTCTGTAAACCTTCCCAAGCTGGCTCGGACACCTGGCTAATGAGGGGTGACAGCACAGGCTCTGTGATACCCATCCTAAGGTGATCACTGGGGATTAACAGCAGATAACCTGCTTCCTCACAGCGACAGTAATTCTGTGCAAATAGTGCAATTCTGTACAATTCACTGCAGCTTTTACACATTGTATCAAACACCTTCTTCATACCTAGTGATGTGCATTCTGGAGTTAAAGAGCACCTGCAAGAAATCCTTATGCTCCTCAGATTTTTCCTAAAAACTAAGTATCACAGTGAGCTTACTTGGATGGCTACTGCAAACAAGAAGGGCCCCGAGACACATGTAGATATACAAAATTCTTTTTTTTTTTAATCAGAGATGGAATGAGAAAAACTTGTAAGTGCCAACTCACTCGGCACCCAAAAGTGTTTGTTTACTGTGAAGATAGCTCTAGGTCTAGAAGAACCATTTCTAAATTTATCTGGTGTTTTTCCTGATGAACAGTTACTCTATAAAATGCAGCTCTAAATGCACATTTACATATGCAATTCAAAATATTTTTTTAATGTCTCAGTTTGCAAGTCTTCACATTTCCATCGTCAGGGTGGGCAAGCACTTTACCTTATACTTAGGTTAAATCTCAGTCAGTTATACCGTATACATGTATTTCCACAAACAAATGAAAAAATAATTGCAAAGTTGAAGAGTTAATCTATCTCCCAGGTAATATCCCATTTTGTAACTTTCACTGAAATAATTATGTCCAATATCCAACTATGTTGTACAAAGAGATTTTTAGTTGCAACTAAATGACAGTGATGAAGAAGAAAACATGAATAATCCTATTAACAGTAATACATGTCGTAACAAACATTTTGACCTTCTAACTTCTCCCATTTTTATTAATAATGCTTAAGCAAAGCTAAGAGAAAAATTTGTAAATAATGCTGATCTTAACCACCCCTTTATGCCAAAAGAGTGCCAGGATTGCCAACATACAGGTGTAGTCAAACCACGCTGATGTTTTCTGCCCTCTGTAGTCATTCAGTAACCAGCCAATGCCACACCAGTTTCTTCAATCCTCCAAAATGTTAAAGCGAACCAAGACTTGCCAGGAAAGCAGCGACCGTGGCAGACCAAATCCAAGGGAGGGGGAATAGCACTCCTACCTTCACAGACGGGGCAGCACTCCCCGGGCACCTTGACAGGGTTGAGGCAGCTCTGCCCGCAGGCGGTGGCCACGCAGTGCGGGTCCCCGTTGATGCACTGGCAGAACGTGCAGTCGTCCTCCCGCCAGCGGTCCCCGTGAGCCTGGATCTGCCCGTTGGCATAGCAGCCAGCAGGGTTACTGACTGGATAAAGTGGGTCTGAAATGAGAGCAGTTGCAAGAGAATGTGTGTTATAATTAATGCTTTGATTTTTTTTGGTTTTGTTCTTCAGGACAAAATAGTTCTTGCATCTGTTGATTCTTATTTTTGTACCAACATTTCTAAGTGACCCAACTGGAATGACTCCTGTCAGCACTGCAACACTCTTTTGCACTATGAACAAAGATGAGGCCTCTGGCACATTTGTTGCTGGAACAGGAAGAATGCCTATAAGCTGCACCTCATCCTAGTGTTGGAGATATACTAGCTTTTTGAACAGAGTCAGTGTAACAGACATCTTTTCATAAAAATCCTTTCTTTTAGGATTTGTCCCTTCTGGGAAGCTGGGGCCCCAGAAGAAAAATGTAAAC
Source organism: Melospiza georgiana (assembly GCF_028018845.1). Lineage (NCBI taxonomy): Eukaryota > Metazoa > Chordata > Aves > Passeriformes > Passerellidae > Melospiza > Melospiza georgiana. Next base: position 48,287,818 of record NC_080432.1, on the reverse strand, counting down.
AATAATTATCTGCTGATGTGAAATGCAATAGGTGCACCTGTGACTGGCTCAGGTTCCATGTTTACAATTAAGGGCCAATCACAGGACCAAGCTCGGGGACAGATTCTCAGAGAGCTCTCTTGTTTTTAAGATTCTAGGTTATTCTTAGCTTAGCAGCTTCTGAAACTTTTCTCTCTATTCCTATTAGTATAGTCATAATGTAGTATATATCATATATTAATAAATCCAGCCTTCTGATCATGAAGCAAGATTCTCATCTATCTCTCTCACTCTGAGGAACCCTCACAAGTCACTGCAATAGAGTCAGTTTCCAATTTCATTTCAATTAAAGTTCTTGTCCCTTGAAAGCCACAATTCCCACTTACCTGCTAGCAGTCAAATTAAGATCTGGGTATTTAAATAACAGAATTTTAGGAAGCATACTTCGTGTAAGATTTCTCCTTAAGTTCCATAAAAGTCTGTATATGCTACCCCATTTCTGGAAATAACAGCAGCTTTTAGTCTTCAGAAATAATAGTACTCCAGAGATGTGGTAAGTTGCACTGATATTAATAGTTAAAAAGATATATACATTATGTGAATGTATACAGATTATCATGGTGGCTAAGAAAAGGTAACTGTCAGGCTCAGAAATGAAGTATCTGAGGGTGCACAGTGAGTAGGTCAGGTTTGCAAAGCAAGTAACACTACAAATTACATAGTCAAGCAAATTTAATATATTAAAAACAACAAATATACCTGAAAACATCATTTTTAGCAGACATCAGATAAGCACAAGTTATTTATTTTAAGTTAAATTTCTTGGAGTGTTAATATGGAAGGACTTGGGAGAAATAAGACGGCCTATCTGAAGGAAGAAAAGGCTTGAATGAAACTTGGATTATTTCTTTAGAGTCTCATCAGTCCCCTTTGGAAGGAAGATAATGCATTTTGAATGTCGATAAAATCTGTGGCAGTGCCAGTAGCTATTGTCTTATTCAAAGCCACTTTATGACACTCCAAACATTTGGGGTGAAATGGCACACAATGTCATGCCCACCTGAGCTGTACTGATATTCAGACTATTAGTAAAATTGTGATTAAGCCCGAAACCAGGTTGTTGTGAAAATAAGGCATTTAAAAATTAAAAAATTAAAACGCTACCTAAATTCTTAACTTTGCACCTTTGATGCTGTAGAATCATCTTGCATCTGTAGAAACCAACATACAGGTTTTTGACCTTGTCAAAAATCAAATCATACACAAAGAAATGAAGTGAATTTTACCATTCAACCTATGTACAGGATTCTGATTGACAGAGGAATACAGAAAAAACACAGAAAAGGCAGACCTGTGCTACTTGCAATAGTCTTCTATGCAGCTCAAAGCACAAAGTTCCTGGTACCCTTAAAAGGTCAGTAGCATTTAAAGCTATAAATTACATCTGCTAATGCTGATATAGCCTATAGAAATTTGAGAAAGAACTCCTCCTGGAGTTAAGCCAAGAAGGGCTTTTGCCTGTACTACACAATTCACACCAAATTTAGTACTTCCCATTTTAGAATTCTTGGGGAAAAAAAAGCTTTCTTTTTTTTTTTTTTTTTTTTATCTTTCTAGAATCAAGTAAATATTTGCAGGAAGCAACTAATCACCTTGACAACAAGCCATGAAATACTCAACAGAAGAAGAGCAGGTAGAAAAAAATGCCACTTCTTCAACAACTAAAAAAGCATGAATGAGTGGGCTGATATGTTCTGCCCATTTAAAATACATGACCTTGTTAATTCAAGTGTCAACTTTACCCAAGTTATTTAAAAAGAGACCAGAGCCATCTTTTTTTTTTTTTTTTGAGTGTTTAAAGGAACCAGGACAATTATAATATGTTAATGGAACCAGCTGTCTAGGCTCACTTAAAAGAATGCACTAAATCAAGAGGGATTTCTAGTAAAAACCACCATGTATCTTACTATCCAATTGTTCAGAATTCAGGAGTCAGACTTCCTTCATTTAGTGCCATAACCCTTATCAGAACAATACACAACAGAAAGAAGCAAGCCAAATAGCATCAAGTGATTTGATGAAGGACCCTGTAAACTTGGTATTAAGCCACAGTTATTATTAGATAGAAAAAAAAAAGACTACACAATAATGGCATAACATTATCCATTTTAGTCTTACTAAGGACCTGTCTTAAAGAAGAAATTTCCATTGCAGACTAATACACACGAACTCATCAACCTGAAATGAAATGTTATCAGGTTTTTTTGCTAGTCTAACTGAACCGTTGCAAGAACGGAAAAATCAAAATTTTATTGTGGTATGATGATATGACAGAACAGTTTATTGATAAATAATAAGGTAGCTGAATATTTAAATCATCAAAGAAGATAAAGGACATATCTACATCTGCAAGTCCAATGTGGAAAATCAGCACCTATATCTGAGTATGACAGAGAGGACAGATAGAGCAGATACATAGATATATTTATCCATTTTTATATCTATATATATATAGTCACAATGATTTCATAATGCCAAATCTTGGAATATTCACATATGAGAAAAAATAGTAATTATAGTAAATGAACCCAAGAGATTTTATATATATTATGAAGTCAGCAGCTCATACAGCAGTTTTTTCAGGAGTGGATCTGCACTTACTTGGGGGGTTCACCACACCAGACACAACTTCTCTAGACTTTTTTAATCTGTCATTAAATGACAGGATAGCACAGATTTTTTTTTTTTTTTTTCTTAGAGCATGAAGGCTCTTGTAAATGTAGGTACAATTGCACCAGGAAAGACCAAAAATCTAGGATCCTGCCTTCAGGTATAGTCAACAATTAATGTCTAGCCAGGTCTTAAACTCAGGGCAAACATCGACTGGTACCTCTCTGGCATACTTAAATCTACATTTGCATTTCAGTTTCTCTACATGTGAACACCAAGTGTTAACCTGATACAAACTGACACTAAAATATGCAAAATATACACCAAAACATTAAAAAATTACAAACACTCTTTAAAAATTATTTCCAAACTTTCTCACCTGATATTTTATTATCCAGATTAAGGGTTTAAATCTCTGAAGCTTTCAGTAGCTTGTAACAAAACAAGCCATTTTTCACCAGATTCTGTGCTGAGTGAGAAGGTCCAGCTCTTACAGCTGCCTCTATGAGATGTATTTTTATGAGGCGCATTACATTCTAATTCTCTGCTTGGAATAAAGCATGACTATATTGGATCTTTTGGCTTATTTGCTCCTGCAAAGAACTGCAGGAATAATGATGTTAAGGAGACTGCAAAGTGTTTGAAAGTCACAGTAATTGCTAGAGTCCTTTTCTCTGAGGAGAGGTGATTTCACATGTGATTTCACTTATTGAGAAAATATTCCTAAGTCCACATTTAAACTAAGGGACTAAAAGTGTTTCACAGGCCTTTTGGCTACCTGGTGGCCATAACCTGATCCTCACTGAGGCAAGATCCAAGTGCCCAATACCACCCCTATCTTCCTCTGCTGGAATTCTGATTGTATTCTGGCAGAAGACTACTCCAATGCTTTCTAGAAGAAGCAAGAGGGTCAATGTGATAGGCTCCCACAGAGCCCTTTTTAGGAGGACTGCAGGCCTAGCAAAGCTCTCAGCAGAGCAAAGGAGGATGAGAAAAACATTGACATCGGATTGCTGCCCTATTGCTTTGCTGTAATTGTAGAGGAAAGAAGTTGTGTGTATCACTCTAGGTAAACAGAATAAGAAAGAGGTTGCAAAGCAATCAAAATTTGTCTCAGGGTCACAACTGCATCTCTGGAGATACTTGTCTAAATGTCTGTACTGAAATTAAAACCAGCTTTTTATGTCATTTGTCAAGAAGGCCCCCCAAAAAGCACTGCACACTTGACCATGTCTAAGAAGTAGTGTCAAGGTCAGAGAAGCACTGCAAAGAACATGACAGCACATTCAGGCACAAATGTAGAAATAAACTGAGTTATGGAGGAATCAGTAAACTCCAGAAGAATAAAAGCTCAATGAGCTCATTGCTCATTTCCATTGAACAGGCAAATAGAAAAAAAGCAGCAGAATTAAAAGCAGAGAGGATTAACAAGAGACTGTACCTTCACAGACTGGGCAGCACTCTCCTTCTGGCACATAGTACCTGTCACAGTGTAGCTCACCACACTGGGCAGAGAAACAAATGGAGACTCCCCCTTGGCACCGACAAAATCGACAAGCATCCATCCGAAACATGTCTCCATCATAATACTCCATGCTGTTAAATATGCAGGTTGGCTTCACTTCTGAAAGAAGAAAAAGAAAAAAAGTGTTTTGCAGATATTGTTAAACAGGAAATAGTTAAGCTTATGGTGCTACTGACAAAAACAGATATAAAAGAGACAGCTGATTTTTCTTTCATTTTGTAAACTCAAATACAATTCCATTTTAAGAACATGGTATATTTTATTTTCTGTTCAACAATGGATGAAAATGAAATGCTGTTCAAAATAACCTTCAGAGCATCTGTCTACAATTATAAATCTCAGTTAAGAAAAATTAAATCCTGGAAAAAGGCTGCAATGCTGGTACTTCTTTGTAGGTGCTAAATATTTTTCATCCTCAATGAACCTGAAGCTACTTCAAATTTTAGCAAATGAAAAAATATGCCCTTCTGTTTTAAGAAGTCAGTTTCTGATGTTTCTTAAGTGTAATCTTCCTCTCTGTAGCACTTGGTACTCAGGTGGGTAAATTGCACTAAAGCTGTCCAATTGATAGTTTAAAAAACCAACCAATCAAAACCCAGTCACATTGGGTGACTGCATGATCTGTTAGGCAGAACTGAACACTTATTTTTTCAGGCAACCTGGAGCTGTAATAGCCAGCTCACAACCAAAGTCCTCACAAAAAAAAACAAACCCCAACCCTCAATTGTAATAATAGTTACATGATCACTTTAGCATTTCAAAAACATAAGGTCAGTAGTTCTTGTATGCCTCCATCTACAGCAGAGCCTTGACAAAAAATTAAAGCCAAACTTGGTGGGAAACTAAGAGTTTCTCAAAATTTTAAAGTGTTTTGGGTAGAACATTGCTCATTTACTTTGTTAACATTCAAAAAAAGGAAAAAAGATGCTAATTAAACCAATGAAACAGTCTGCATATGTAATCAGCTTTTTCTCATCATTATTACTATTTTATACCAAAGACATTTGGTTCCAGATTATGGAAAAATCTACACAGCACGTATACATCACAAGGTCTTCACAGAGATTTTGACCTTGCTGTTACCCCACATTTATGAACTCTCCTCCATCACCTATTTTACAGATACTGTTAAACAGGAAATAGTTTATGTTGCTATTAACAAAAACAGATGTAAAAGACACAGTTGATTTTTCTTTCATTTTGCCCGTTTCATTTCATTTTCAAAGCCCACTCAGTTCAACCAGCCAACTGATCCCCCCACTTCCACAGCACTGTGCAGCTCCATGGCTTAGAGCTGAATCACTGTGACTCAAGACACTGTAGGAAAAACACTCCAAATTTATGTTCAACTATAGTACTCCACATTAGTCATTAGGAAATCATGACTTCACACTATCATCATTATATTACTCAATTACTTAAGCCTCATCCCTCCTCGCCACTTCAGAATAAAATTTTGGCCTCCTATGACACTAGCCCAAAATTTGTGAAAGCAGCCACCCAAAGTACAGCAGTATTTAGTCCACCAGGCTCTTCCTTTCAGAAGCTGTAAATCTAGCAGTCTGAAAAAACATAGGTTCTGCAAACAGGAAGCTATTTATTTCAGCAATAACATCAAATACTGTAGGTAAACCCACCATGTTTCATTGCATTTGAAGCAAACAGCAAAGAAAAGGGACAATTGTCCATGTTTCTGATTTCTGTAGAACAGATGGTAAAGACTATTTACTTATATATGTAATGCCTAGTCACCTAGAGTTGAAAACTGTGACCACTTTATGGTCAGGTGATTTTTCTTTTGCTTCGTGATCAATCTCACATGGGAGATGAAATATATTTAAGTGAAAAATCAGCATTTTCAGATTCCTTTCAATCCACCACAGTTTCCTGAACTTCTGGGAGCTAAAAACTGAGTTTTTCTTGACAATGACACAGTTTTTCTTTAAAACTCTAAAGCATTTCAAGGACTTCTTTCAACATATATTGTGCTCCAGCCTTGAGTTATTTGAAATGATTGCAAAGCATTAGAGTTGAAACTTGGAAGTATCCAGAGCCATGTTTGATTTTTACATGCCTGTTCTGTCTTCAAGGCATAATGTAGAAAGCAGCATAAAAAATAAAAGCAAGAGGAGGAAATACCACTGTGTCCAGGAAAACAGCTATGACCTCATTAGAAAGCAATTCACATAAACAAACACTTGAGAAATATTTCAAGTTTATGCAGCTCAAGCTGTTAGTTTAAAAACCTTCTCAAAAAGGAAAAGTGCCAACACAACTCAAAAGGCCTTTAATCCATTTGCTTCTGGCTTCACTGTTTTGACGGCAGCTTTCCAGATTTTTACTGATTCCCCCATACCTGAAGAGTAGAGATGAATTCTTGCCTCATCAGAAGTAGAAACATTATCTCCCATTAATTATTGTTATTTTTAAATGTCCAAACAAGACTATGCAAGTAACTGAAAATCCTGTAGGGAAACAGCATGTTTTATTCCTACAATGCAAACAACGGTAGAATTTCACTACATGTGTATTTTTAACATCCTCTCTTATGGTAAGTGTATATATCCAGACTGACTATAGACCTAAGGCCATGCATCCAGCTACAAGACAAGGATTACTTTTGTTTGAACCATCTGTAAGACTCCAGTCGTGAGACTGAGTCAAGGCAAACAAGCACTAAAATGAAGAACTCTAGCTTTAGATACTCCAGGTGGAACTCTGAGTGAGTAACACACAGTGAAATAATAATAATGTGTTTCTTCCACCACAATATGCTGAAAGATCTTCCAGTTCCCATTTTTTTCTTGTTGTTTTTTTTAAAGTGCCAATTTTATTGCCTTATTGATGTAAGTATGACAGGCACCAGGGGATAAAACAACATAAAGGTAACATTAAATAAATGCATCTTTTCCTTAATTCATTAATTCATTGTTCTGCCAAAAAAGAGAAAACTGCTGGTAGGACTCCTCAAGCTTCAGTGTGTCACAAAGGAATTCAAACTGCCAAAACCTCACAGCACAAAGCAGTTAAATATATCTGAGACTCCAAATCCTGTTTGTGATGCAGACTACCACAACAAAGCAATGTGCATGAGACACAGGCCATGGCTTAGTGAGCATGAATTCAATGTCTGCTAGCTCTCAGATAACCCAGTAATACCAGATCCATCCAGCCCAAGCACTGACACACAGCTGCCCATCTGAGAAAGAAGCCAGGACAGAGGGGAGGGGATGTTCTCCAGAAAGATGCAGGGTTTTTTCTGGCAGTGGAAGAACAAATGACATCTCTGCTTCTATATAAAGTCAAGCATGACTACAATTGACTTGATTTGCCATTAAAGTTCCTGCCACAGAGTTAAAAGAAAAATAGTTCTGACACAAATTTAGCTCTGCATGGCCACAGCCTTTTTGTTCTGGGAGTGAGAGCCCAAAAAGGTGGCACGAAACCCCACAGCCTCACACTACATAAACAGTGATAATTTCTGAAACCTTTATCACCAATCTGAACAGCAAAGGGACACAATCTGTTTTATTAAATTATTTTTCAATGGTACTTTACCTCCTGCATGTAAATCTAATGAAATAAATATTAGTTCTATGGGCTGAACTACTCAAAAGTAAAAATTCTGTTACTGAGATTTCTGTAGTTTCCTAATACTTATGGTTTTCTTTAATTCAAGTCCTGGAACAGCTCAGAAACACATGCAAGTCTGGCAAACCATCCCTTGCAAGGCAGCAGTTCTGCACGGTCACACCAAGCACATGAGATGCTTCAGGGCATCAGCCTCTGTCGGCAAGTTTGGGCATTTTCTTCTGTAGTATCAGAAATTCCAGCTCTCCCAAACCGGAAGCCAGATTCAAAACAATTTTCTGTTGTTCCAAGGATTAAAAGGTTCATGATTCCAGGACTTCAAATGTTCCTTCAGCATAAAGAGGTATTTGTACCAGAGCCCTGGAAAGAACTTGGGTAAGTGCTGTGAACTTTCTATTAAATGAAAGGGAAGGAAACAGAAAGATTTGAATCCTGTGTCTGTATAAACAAAATACAGAAAAGATTTCCATTTTTCCAAAGCTGAGCTGATAGAGTTAAAAAAAATAAGGTTACATGTCATAGGAATTGGTCCATAATAATGTTATAATGCCACTGTATGCTGTTGCTGCCTTGTCAGCATATAAAAACAAGCTAGGTAGAAAAAACTTTGGATCCTTACCCTTCAGGTTGTGCTGCTTGTTTTTCCTAAGCAGCATATTCCTTACTACTGCAGTATATTATATTGCAGCATATTCCCTATTAACACAATTACAGAACTGTTCTGAAAGTCCTTTGGTTGTGCATATTCTAAAAAGGTCATCCAGAAACAGAGAAACCAGAATTAAAACTGAAACTATTATTTGTAAATGAATGCATTTATTTATACAATTACTTAAAAATATTTTCTCAGCTTAAAGGAATGAAATATTATTTTGTGGCAACTACAGTCTGTAAAGGAAATTAAAAGATACTTGGGATGCTGAGAAAACACAAATTCAGCTCTCCCTGATACATCCTTGCCTTAATATTTTCTTTAAAACCACCAGTAATGGAATGCAACCTACCTATTAAACAACTCCACAGTTTGATCGACTGTAACACAGCAAAAATCATGGAAGGGGTAACTAAGGTTAGACAGAAACAACAAACAAATGGAAAGGAAGCGTCCCCTAAGTTTCATTACATTTCTCATCTTTGAGGTCTCATGTTTCTACATTTTTTTTTTCTATCCTCCAGTATACAAATTTCTTGCTTAGAGGAGTCATCCTCAGGACACCTCAGGGTGTCCCTGCCTACATCCTCTCTTACAAATAAAATGTATGCCTTTCTTTCAATTTTAATTTTTCTCCATCAAGTCATGTGTTTTAGTGTTTGATTGGTTCTGTGATTTTCTACAAGGCTATCCCTCTTCTTTCTCTTAACTCCTTCTAGAAAATTAAGTGCTGCATTTTAACATCCTGCAGTGCTACCACTGGAAAATACCAGGAGAACAGAGGAGGAGCTGGGGCCACAGAGGGTGGTGGCTATGCTCTAAAACAGTGACAGATTTTCTTGATGAATTTGCCAAACAATCCTTGGAAGCAAGACATGTTCTTCATAACCGAGGAATGTGTTTGAATCCCAATGGTCTCTGTCAGTCCACCACAGGAGAAAATACATGTTGTGATCAGGTTAGCCATAGGCATGTCAATAGGGCACAGACATCTGAAACAGCACCACTATTAGGCACTGGCACAGCCCATCAAGCATTGCCAGGACACTTGTGAGAAGCCTCCAGTGCTTGAGAGAAGTTAAAATTGCAGGGGGAGGAAAAAAAAAATCTCCAAACCTGTAACACAGGGCGTGGTCTGGCATTCTAACAGGTCTAGCCATGTCTTCCATGTTTTGAGAAAAATACTGAATTCTAACCTTGTCCTTTAAAGTATTGGCAACTTCATCCAAGTTTAAAACTCCAGCAGTATTTGAGCCAGAACATTACTGAAGATATTAGTCTACCAAGACAATTCACTTTGGCAAAAAACCATTACTATTTCACCAAAGTAAACACTAGAAGTATATACTTAATTTTTTAATTATTTTTTTTTTACTTTAAACCCAGAACTGCAGCATTTGACATCTAATATTTTTTGTATATGCCATATCATTTCACAGAATCTATACAGCATCTTGTGTTTCATTAACCAACAATAAATAAATGAAATAGACTTTCTCCTTTTTATTTTAAAAAATAGATTTGTTTTTAAAACTCAGACTCTACTTCCCATTGAAAAACCCTCCTGCTCCTAGTGAACGACTCAAGGGTTTTGAGTCTGGTTTCACACCCAGCTGTGGTCCTGACATTCTCTACCCTGTCTCTTTTATCTATTTATCTACAGACTCCTTTTCACCAGGAATTTTGGGTTGCCTGGCCTTCAGTTTTCTTTGTTTTCCCTTTCCCTCTTGTTTTAAAGGTAACTGGTAATGACTTGCACTGTTTCACACACTTTTCCCAATTTGACTACGGCAAGTATAATACAGGTTCAGAGGATCTAAAACATTTGACTTGGTTTGGCAGACTCACCTTTTTCATTATACTAGACCAAATTCCCATCCAGCTGTGATTAGTCATGATTCTCAAATACCTTTCAGATGTTCTGACTGAACTAAAAACAATAAACCTCAAAACCAAACCTCAGCCCACAACAACTAAATCTCTCTACCTTTTTGGTATCAGATTGTCCTCCTTTAATGTTAACCTTACTATGTACCAAACAATTTGTTATCTTTTTCATCTCACAAGATGCATTTTGCATTTAATTTTTTAAGCAGCTGCCTATTTGAAGTCCACCATCAAAATCTGTGGTTTTGGATGGCCAAAGAAAAATATGCAGTACTGCTCAATTAGTATTAGGACTGTTTAGTTCTCTGCTCCAAGACAGACTATTACCTTGCTCAAATCCTTATTTCTTTAGAGCACACACAAAGTAAGTTTAATGAAAGTGCAAAAATGACTGCCAAAATTAATGCAATAAAATGGTAGATGGTGTTTCTGAGGTACTTCACTTGGACTTCATTCCTCCCTCTAAGGTGAATATTTTCCTTGCTGACCCTATATTCCCCATCAATTCATTTCAGTACTCATGGATTCTCTCCTTAGAAACAGGCCATTGTTACTTCCTTTTAGAAATAATAGAATTACCTTTATCCTTTTCTGCACCATGAGATTAATAATGCAATTGCTGTGAGGAGCAAGTGCACCAACAAGTGACAAGAAGTGTGATTAAAGAGGATTTTTAATCTCTTCTCTAATGCAGTACCACTGTATAGAGATGCAAGTGTGAAAATAGCCAGAAGGCACAGAGTAAAAAGAAATGCCTCCTTTAGTTTCTCATTTGAGGAGATAAACTTTAGTCAGTTTATCTTCTCAAATAAGAAAAAAAAAATTCACAGAAACAGTTATAAAACACTGATTATGAGTCACATCAAGTGGTCTTACTTATGTAGGAGATCACTTCTGTACCACCATGGAATCATCAATACAGCCTAAACCAGCAGAATAGAAATGGTCAAAGTCTCAAGTCCTGGGGAAGGTGTGATTTGATCTTCCCAGGATCAATGCCAGTTATTTTCATGCATCCATCATCCATCCAGTAGTCCCACTTTCAATGGATAGGGCAATGAAAGTCCACACCTCAACTCCCAGGGAAAATGGATTGGGACTCCACAGCCATCCTTGGCAGAGCTGGACTCTAAAATCACAGCTCACACACGGCCATTGCAGAAAGCAGCGTGGTCCCCTTGACCTTGAACCATGCTGACACATTGATGAGGACCACTCACACATTTAATGCATCGTATTTCACAAACCAATCAACAATATTTTTTGAAGTAGCAGTTGTTTTCAAGGAAAATTACTGAGAAGTGAAAGCTCTGACTGACAGAAGGCAGCAGCTGCAGGATGCCTGGTAATTGCTCTCTCAAATTTCTAAGGCCCAGCTCACAGTCAGTATGTGCTTTAAGTGCAACTTACATTCAAGAGATCTATGCATCAATACCTAATTAGAGAACAGGCAAGTTTGGATACTCACTCTTGTTTCCAAGCGCTTGAACTCTTGCTGCACATGCAGCTTTTAATCTCTTTAGACTCACTTGTTGATGCTTGTAATTGAATGCAGAATCAATTTTCTTTCCTTACAAGCTCCCCATGAGTAAAAGCAGAACACCAGGATTAGCAGACAGAAGTTCTGGTAAATAATATATTTTGTATGGATCAGAAGAAACTAGCTTCTGTAAAATACAGGAGTTTTTGGAAGACTACATATCTTGGGAATCTCTCACTCAATTCTCCCCAAATAAATATCACATACTATCTGGTATTCTCTAGATGAAAAGCAGTTTTCAGGTAAGTGCAAGTGGGGAAACTTCATGGCGTAGTCTGCCTTTAAACAAAAGCAATACTGACTCTCACTTCCCCTGAAACAGGGCAGTAGAACCACAGAACAGACAAAACCTCTTTGTTCAGTTTCATACAGTAAGATGAAATTATTTGCTATAGAGTTCCCATGTTGCCTTATTTCCTTTATATCGACTTCACACTTCTCTGAAATGAGTACATTTGACTATGGATGTAGTCTTCTCTTCCCTGAAAACTTTACTACTGAACAGCACTGTGCAAATCTCTGATTCCCATATGCAATAAGCAGTGATGTATTCAGTTGGCATTCAGTTATACCTCTAGTGACACTATTTTATGGCAGCCAGAGATTTAAATTTAGAAATTCATACTTCTGTCTGCTTCAGGCTAGAATTGTGTTACATGCACGAAGTAGGGCTTGCACTGATGGTCATCAAGAACATAAGATTAGGAGAAACAGCCAGCCAGCCATCTAAGCACAGATGACTGACAAAATCATATCACTACTGCATTTAATCACTGCCAATAGTTCCATAGAGTTGCAAGGTTTGAGTTAAAAATTAAACAGTAAAGACCTTTCTCCTGACAAGGAAAAAGAAGCATAAAGAAATAACATGTTTCAGCCATCATTGTTGTCTGAGCTGTCATTTTGACATCCAAGGACCAGGCAGGGTATGCTCAGGGATGGCTCAAATACTCACCCTAGATAAATCATGACAAAGGAACCTGATGGTGTCAAAAGAGAACTTTGGATTCCTTCCTACCACCATTTAACAACACAGAATGATTTTCCTTACAAAGATGCTTCCCTTCAAAATGAAGGAATCAATGCATGCCTTAAAATTGACCTTCTCAATTGACTGACCTTTGGAACAAGAATCACATTCTAATGACAGCAAGCATTAACTGTATTAGTGAAAACTTTTAAATATAGCAGTGCTCTAAAAAGCACAACTTTATGTCTCTAGTTGTGTAACAGTTTTATGTGAATTACTCTGATATCTGCATACATTCATGATGTTTAAAATATCACACAGAACTATTGTAATCTATCTGCAATATAGTTTTTTTTCTTCTCACCAATAAGAAAGTTGTTCTCAGGACTTTATAAATTTTTTTTTGGTATTAAAAAATCCCCAAAAAAGTTTGACCTATGCAAAGACTGGACAGTTACACACAATAGCTACTTAACAAAAAGCTCCAATTAAATTAAAGGATCATTTTCCAAGCAGGAAAAAATGTTATTTTGGTGATTTTTAATGTCTATATAATTATAGAATAAACTATGAGAAGCAGCAGATTGCATATGATGTAAAACATACGGACACACCCAATACAAATCTGAAGTAGGAAAATAAAGACCAGAGTATTGACTTACTGTTGTATTTATGATCAAATAACATCACCATTACAATCTGCAAAAGAAGTAATTACTGCAGAAGCTTATTTTGCCACAGATTAATATGCTTTTCTTAGAAAGACCAACCAAAAGCTAGTCTGAGACAGTGTGTATCAGGAACAAAGATAACCACACAAAATCTATATATATATATTGTAGACCTCCTACATCAGTTTTACATTAAATCCAGGAAAAACACATGCAAAAGAATAACTGATCTGTCCCCAAACTGTTGACAAACAACAAAGAGAACATACTGTAGAGTCTCTCCATGACATGTATTTTGCATCCATTATTAACTATCCCCTCAACATTGGCCACTGTTATTCTACAGCTACAGCAGATCTCACACAGTAAAGCCAGCCTACCCATACTGTGAACATGCAATTCTGCATCTATCACATTAGCACAAAATTGCAATAAATACTGCAGAAGTCCAGACTGTTTTAACACTCTGACCATAATTAGGGTTACCGAAATATAAAAATTGGATTTTTTTGCAGTCTACATACAGTAATTTGTAATGGATACCCTTATTTTAAGGTAAGGTATGGTGATGATCAGTATTCTTCTTCTGACTGCTCCCTCCCCACCTCTGGCCAAAGGAATTATTTAATTATTTTAATAACTTAATTCAATAGATATTACAATAGCAGGAAAACGATACTAATGTGAGTATGCACATTTCTTTTTTATTCCATCCTCTTGCTTGTTTTCAGAGGTTTTCAAACACAGAAGTAACTAACAAAACTTGTTGGTAATGCTGATTATACAACTTCCCCACTTACCATCTATAAACTCATTAAATTGCATTTGATTAAAACACATGCTTTAAAAAGGCATCTAATCCTAATTGGAAAGGATGAAGATAAGGAATTCAGCATCCTCCCAGGAGTTTGTGCCAACAGCTAGCCACCCTCACTACTGAGAACAGCTTGTCCCAGATCTTACAGATTTGAATCTCCTTGCTTTGAAGGCATTTTTTTTAATGAAGCAAAGAAATTGATCTAAGCCTATCACTGCAAGATATTTTCTCCATCTGTTACTGATATCAATTGTATTTCCTCTGCACTTGTTAGTATTTCAAAATACTGCAAAAAAAACCCAGAACTGAATATTGAATTCAACTATCAGTTTCACTGAGAACCTTCCCCCCTCCTCTTCATCTTAAACTGACAAAAGTAATGGTAGGGATTTATTGCACACATACACACACATGTACCAGTTTGTCATTGCATTAAACATGAATCTGGAAGGTCTTGTAAGAATTAGTTTTCTACGAATTTAGAGGTTGCAGAGGGCTTATTTGTAGTAGTTGTCCCTGAAAAAAAAAACCTCCTAAACATGCTAAAATACATTTGAAAAAACCCTGAATTATAAAGCAATGCAGATTATGTTCTATGAGTATTCTGTCTTCTCTACCAATGATACGCCACAAAATACAAATGTCCCACACTCATGAGTAGTTTCACAATTGCTCACAGATTGTTATTAAAAATATTGATCATCTTCAGGTTTGTAATTATTTCTTCTTTCTAAAATGGAGCATCATTAATAACTGAACCTGGAGGTTTGCTTGGAGCACTTTAAAATCATGTCATACAGCATTAGTTTCTAAAATGTGATGGTAGCACTAAGTAACATAATGACAAATGTGATTTTCTAAAAAAAGTAATTCACTTTTCTGACCAGTTTTCTCAGGATTATTTTCTTTTGAAGATAATTTTGATACTGACCGGGGATATATTAAAAATTATTTTTAAGGACATATATAAGACAAACCTAAAAAATCTTAATTTTTTTCCAAGCTGCCCTTTCTGCTTCCCTCTGTAGCACCACCTCCCCTTCAAAAACTCCTATTTCTTCTTCCAATTTACTCTGTATTCATAGGCTATTAAAGTACAGGAAAGCCTGAGAGGTAAAAAGGAATGTTGATCCAAAAGCAGCTTGGATCTTTGGAGTGGGCTACACTGCACAATAAGGCGGTGATGCTCAGGGCAAAAGTGCTAAAGACAGTCCAAATTCACTGTTACCAATGAAAAATTAGCCTGACTTCTACTTGGAAATAGGACATGAAGATATCACCAAAAAAAGTGGGAAACTTAAACAGCTCCATCTCACACCTGCTACACTATATAGATTGCAACATTTTAGTCAGCAGTATTTAAAAATAACATGCAGGTTGCAGAGAAGCAATTAGCATGGCGGTTTGTACCTTTGAGACAGCCTATTGGAAATTGGCTCTCTATTTCTTGCTCAAACTACTAAAGTAAATCCTGAATTAAACATTGCATTGAGGTGTCTCACACAGGTAAATCAGATTCAGAAATGATACTTTATCAGAATGAAACAAATATGAAAAAAGACGAGTATTACTTTAGTGTACATAAACAAAAAGTAGATAAGCTGCATTCATATCATCTTACCCAAACAGTGAAAGAATTACTCTAAAAGCTAATGAATCTGTGACTCTTCATGACAGAAATTCTTTTATTCCTATGGGAAAACTTAATTTTTATATATAATATCCCATTATATATACTATTATTTTCAATCAGCATTTGTGTATTTCAAATATTGATATGTGTAAATAACATAGACCTTCTCCTGGAGAAATCTCTCTCTCTCTCCTTTTTCAATAAAAATTGTAAAATAAAGGCTGCTTCAAACATTTGATACACATAATACTTAACAAGATCAAATATTGCTGGATAAATGTTAATTAGTAAATACTGCAACAGCTTGTAATCTTTAATGGTCAGAAATTATTATGCAATCCTTCAAGAGTATTTTCCCCCTTACCAATAGTAAAATACCATTTCTTCACAATTCACCACATATACAGCATATATATATATACATATATATACGTATATATACATATATACACAGCATATATATACAGCTCTATATACAGAACAGTCCTTAGATAAGAGTCACTCACATGAAAAATTTAAGGTTTTTAACTATTTTCTTAACATTTAGATTGGGAAGCAAAGAATGATAACAAATATATTCCTACACTGTCTTATAATTTCTAAAAATTGTACAAGTGTGTTAAAAATTACTTTGAATTTGATTCTTAAAGCAAACCCCATAGTCAAAACAGCATGCCTTCACTTAAGAATGCTGCCACAAGCAGCTGTGATGTTAACAAAAATTTCACTTCTAGAAGGCCTCTAGTGTTTGCTACTGGCAAAAGACTATATTAAAGACATGCAGTGAGGGAGTCTTGCTAAAACTATAATTCCCTGAGTCAGAGAGAAAAGTGCTTCAGAAAATAAAGCAGTGTGACAACTTCAAAATTACAGCTTCCCACATCAGTCTCTTCACCTAAACTTCCACTTCCTTCTTACTGAATGAAATTCAAGAACATTTATTCTCTTAGATCTTGACAACATAATAAGAAAAAAACCAAATTCCCAGCATCCCCCAGAGAGACAAAACCCCCTCCTGCTGAGGTGCTAGGGCAAGTTTCACATACCATTGACACATTCAAAGACATCGCAGCACTTGCCGGGCGTCCCGTCTCCACGCGAGACGATCTGGGGCACGGAGCCCGCCTCGCACATGGGGAAACCACAGAGACCAGTGAGACACTCGCATCTGAAACCAAAGAACAGCAAGGAAACACCTGTAAATAAAGGAAGCCATGTACAAGGTGAAGGAATAAGCAAGAGAAAAATAAAGTCAGAGCACAAGGTAGAGCTTTGGCATGTTCATGTCTTAGAATCATCTTTTATTAACTCAACAACCAAGATATTTTATCAACCTGAAGGGTTCTTTTTAACTATCCAAACTCTGTTGGCTGTCAAGTAAACAAAAAGGTGGCAGTGTGCAACACCAATGGTGGTCTTCTGCTCTGTGTAAAACTTTGAAAACTGTAATAACTGTGTTCTCCAGACTTGCAAAATAAGGCTTCTCCTCCAATTCTGTCTTGAATTACCAAAACTGATGAAACGCTAATAACAGAAATTGCATTCACTCATCAGAAGGGTGTTCTCTCATTAAGAAACCAAATTATATCCAGCGTAATCTTGGGAAAAATTAAAGAGAAAGGAAGACTGGAATCATTAAATCTAAGCTGAAGGAAAATAATTGGAAGTTCTCTTTTGGTGTTGATGGTGCTGCAGTTTGTAGAAGGTGAAACCAATTACATGTGACGCCAAATAATGTGGGAAGCTAGGTATATTAAACACTGTGGTTAGTTTTGGATCATTCTAAAAGGACTGCTTTCTCCATGTAAGTAGTATTTATCTGCTTGTTTAAGAAAACAGCCTAATGAACTGGGAGATATAAAATGTAGAGAAACAATAGTCATGTTTGCTTCCAGATTCTTTGCTTTATGATTAACATAACAGTTTAAAAGTCAAACACTTAAGAATTTTGATAAGTTGACATTTAACAGAGTTCTTGCCCTGAACAATGAGCACATTTTAGGGATAAGCAGCAATGATTCCGGCTTATATAATTATGCTTAAGATTCCTGCTTAAGAAATAGAAGATCCTGCAATTATGAGTTAAAGAACTAAAAACTCTACTTGTTAATAAACATTTCAAATATTTTAAGTATCCCAAGTATCCCAATATTTTAAGTAACCCCCACATTAAACAACAAGAAGTGGCATCAACCCTTACTGCATTTCTTACTCTTTATGCTGAAAAAGCAAGAAGTTTGGTTCTTCTGTGCCATGCATGTCTCCTTAACTGCCCAACAGCCATTTCATCTCAGATCACCATCCAATGAACGAGGAAGAATCACCTCTCAACAGAGAGGTTTTTAATATCTTTCCCTATAACCTCATCAGTGTTAGATAAAATTGTTATGTTCTCCAGTGTAAGGTAGTACTCAAAATGAAATTTGCAAGAAATACAAGTTAAGTCAAGGAATCTCACAGAACCTTTATTAAATTATTTGAAAAGGATTTTTAAAATACTGCTTTACAGAAGCATGTTACTGTAAAGAGATAAAGTCAGTTTCACAAATAATGCTAAATACATCAAGATAACTTTATGTGCACATATATGCTACAGTATAGCAACAGCCTTAAAGCAGGCATTTGAAGGTTTGGTGTTCTTTTTCTTTTTGTTGGTTTGCTTGGTTTTTTTTTTTTTTTTTTTTTTTTTTTGTTTGGTTGTTTTTTTGTTTGTTTTTTAATAATACTATGCTTCCCATGAGAGTAAAGGACAATGGAGTAAACAAAACAAAAACAGTAAGAGTACAAAAATCAAAGTTTTATTTATCACATCTTTGCTTGTGACATTTTCTTCTCAACTTATTTGTAAATACAAAGACAGAGGGAACCTAATTATTTTCTTTACCATGTGTTGTTTGCCATCAGAGATGCAGAAGGAAGAAAAGGCATTCTGGCTTCTACTCGTGTGATCAAAAAATCCAAAGGATTTGTGACAGCAGTTTCCCTTTAAGATTACTGTAAATAATTTTACAGAATTACTAATATCTCTCACTTTTGCTGTCCCAATAGGACAGGAAGATGGTGGAGGGGAAAAGAAGCTCTAGTAATCAATGAAAAAGAAAAATTACAACTGTCAGGTTCATGGAATTTGTACCTTAACCCAATGTCCTGGTTTTGCATGGGTCATGGGTACCTCCCATGCAAAACCAGGACATTCCACATAGCAGACTGTTTTGAAAGATGTTTTTGCTTTCTGAGAAGAATGAAACCCAGAAATAGCTACCTACATGTTACTAATGAAAAAGAAAAAAAAAATCTTTTAAAACATATATGACAGAAAAAAAGTGCAGGCACAATCTGTAAGTGGTATTAAAAGCCCAAAAAAATTTGCAATTTCACTTCAATAGCCTGGTATTAAACATCCTGATGAGGATTCTCATTTTCCTCTGGGAAAATAGGTAAATCAAACTTCCTGAAAATTTAGATAAAATAGAACACATTCAGATAATAGTTGTGGATCTTGATTTTTCAAGTTTCATGATCTTAAATTACCACACTTAGTTCTACTGCCTTCACAACAAGCTTTCTCAGAAGTATCATCTTTGTTTTTGTCTCATATTCCTTGTAACTCATAGAACTGCAATATTGAATGATTAGATTAATAACTTGTACTTTCCCGCTCATTTTTTCCCAGTCAACTCAAGCTCAAAAAAAACCCAAACAAGAACCAAAATACAAAACTAAACCACAACAAACTATGAATCACCACTTGAAATAACTAAAGATAGGACATTCTTCCATAAAAAGGGATGAAAGAGATATTTAAAAGATTGGTGGGAGCCAACATTCTTTTCTCCAGAAAAGACTCCCTCTGATTTAGAGTAATGAAAGTTTCACATATGCACAGTGCAAGCAAACAAAACCTCAAACACTCCAAAATTTTATAAATTGACCTCCCATTTGGTTAAAACATAATCCATGCATAAGAGAATGTCAAAGTAGAAAATTATCTCAGATGGACTTTAAATAGTCTTCATTCTTTTCAGCCAGCTCTGCTAGGAAAACCTTTGACCATTGTCCAGGCTATTAGCATGGAAAACATTGTTCTGGAGACAGAAGTCTGTCAGAGAGGAACTCTGGTAGCTGAGCATGGCTGTCATGCTGCCAAAACAACATCTGGAAATCTGGAATAAGCGATCCCATTCTCAGCAAGAGAGCAAGATGAGCTTTATAGAACTAGATTTTTGTGAAGTGCCTTTTGGAGCGGAGGGATGGATGGAGCAGCCCAGGTCTGTGCTCTGCCACAGGCAGCTATCCACCTGTGTATATCTCACCCTTGGTAATGGAACATTAGGATTGAGGAAGTTCAGCAGGTCAGTTTGAGTTAAGCCTGTTGCCAGTGGCCATGGTCCCTCTCAGGCTGATTTCTCTAAAATCCAGCTGTTCAGACTGCTCAGTAAGGCACCAGGCTGGTCCTGAGCTGCTGCCCCCACAACTGCAGCATCCCCAAGGAAAGCATTCCCAGCAGAAGCTGCTACAAGGAAACCTGCCCCGAGAGAAGCCAGCCCTGTGGGGCACCTTCTCCCTGCAGTGACAGCACTGCAGCGACAGCACTGCAACTTCAGAGGGCATTGTGCCATCCCAGAGTTCCAGCACTAAAGGGAGGGCAATACCTGAGGTACCAGGAAGCTGGCACCCAGTATGTGCCCCTGACACACCTTATTAGCAAAGGCTGCAAGGAAACAAGTCTCTTGGCATATTATTACCATAACAGCACTCAAGTCAAGCCAACAACATGTCCTTTTAACAAGGAAGAACAGTCCTGTACCAGGGTACAACATTACCTTACAAGAGGACCCAGAAGGACATAAGAAGAGTCAAACAGCAAAGTAAGAGCCTTTGTGGCACCTGAAAGGGTGGTGGCATGGCCTGGAAGGAACCAGGAATCCTGAGGAAGAGGTTTGCTATACTAAAATTTTGCAAATATAAAATCAACCTGAATGATAAACAGAATTATCTCCAATTCTTCAGGCTAAAAAAACAAACAAAAAAACCTAAAAAACCCCAACCAACACCAAAAAATCACCACCCCAAGAAAAACCCACCCAACAACAGTGATCCTATAAATTTCAAAAACTGAGCAAGGCAAACTTCAGTATATAAAGAAACAGAAATGAGATAATGTACATCAACCAATGCTTTATAGACTGAGGAAGGTGACTCCTTCAGTAATACAAATGGCCTGATTTTTAAAATAGATTTTTAAAGTTCTTCAGAAGATAAATAAGTTTAGTTTAGTTTATGTTTGAGGTGTGTTGGTGGTGGGGTTGTTTTGGTTTGATTTTTGTTGTTTGGGGTTTTTTTAATAGCTCTTTTCTTTATGTCCCCAAAAGTGCAAAAAGGAAAAGGTAGAAGTTAAAAATAAATTCAAATTGAATACTTGTAAATGACAACTTTTACTTCAAATCCAATTATCTTGGTTCATTTACTTCTGTTATTAAACAGATTTAAAGAGAGAAGGGCTTGCTCAGCCCCAGAAAAGCTGTTTTGATGGTAGGATCAAAAGAGTTCTCCAGGCACAAGGCATAATGGCTATGAAAATAAGAACAGGCACCCTGGAAAAAAAGCTTTAGTATCAGTGAATGGGAGGGTTGAAGCAGGGGTGTATTGACAAGAGGGATATTTATTTTGAGGATCAAAACAAAATTAAAGTCTAGAGCATTGAGACTAGAGAAAAGCATTCCTGAAACATACATCACATTCCTGTGGAGATTTTATCACAGACCTTTTTTTTTGCCCCCTTGCAGCAATCTAGTGCAATTTACATTAACATTATTAACACTTCTATTAGTAGATAAAACTTGCACAGATGTGTTAATGATATAAGCACTTAAGGATACAGTGAAATCAGGAATTTTCAGACTAGCATTATCAAAGCTTGACAGTGGCAAAGGAAAGTTTAACTGCAAGACTCTGGCTACCATCAAGCGCATGATATAAGTAATGATACAGCAAAATTAAATATTGACATAGCAATCTCATGAAATAATTGAAGAATTATTTCCATGTTATTCACACCTGAATCCACAAGGTGAGTTAAGCAGACAGGACAAAGCCACTGCCTGCACTGCAGGCAAAGCCAAAGCCATTGGGACACCACCATACATGAATTTCAACTAGAATTTTCCTAAGTCAGACAGACTGGAGAGTTTTTGCTTGCAAGTTCAGTATCACTTTTTCATGAATTTTTGGTTTTAAAGATAATATTCAGAAAATCAGTAATGAAAATATTATTTTTTCATGCAAATCTTTAAGTATTTTATTTCAAAGTTTAATAATAAACCTTTAAATAGAGATGATAAAAATTGTGGAAGATGCATATAACACTTACTATGAGACTGCTAATGCTCAGAAGTTTTACATCACTGCTATATAAACAGACTCATATGGAAGTTCTTCCTATTTTAATTTTTCAGGGGGCTTACTTATTGAGAAATTAAAGTTAGTGTGCTCCCAAGCAAGAATTCCTTTTAAAATTCCAGATATTGTTAGAGACACCCAACATAACAGCGAATTTTTCCATGAGTATAGTAAGCTCTACACACAGGGGGCTTTTAAATAGTACGAAAGTCAACTATCTAGCTTTTAATTAAAGATACCATGAAAGGGAACATTTTTTGTGCATCTTTTGCATATTATTAGCATTAGGAGATAGCAAACAGATGCTAAGCAAGGGAAGTTGTCATAAAAATCAGCATTCACATCAAGTGGATTCCAAAGCTGATCAGGATCTAAAGAGTTCATCTGACTAAAAAACTTCCTTTCATCCTTTGACCAATATAAATCAACTCCTCTGTTTCCCTGAGGGCCGAGACAGAAGAAGAGGATAGACACAAAAGAGTGATGCCAGAGATGCAGCAGGCATACAACCAGCAACCAAACACACTGACTTTTCAAATGCCCTGATTTTTTTTAAGTACACAAATATATGTATTGAATTCATCAGCAGAGGAAATAAAATACAACATAAACTAGTTCAAGCCTGTATTTTTCTCACATTTTGCCATAGCAGCAGGTGCTTTTTCCTGTTGATGGAATCTATGGTTTTTACCACTGTGTACCTCAGCTACTCTTCTTCTAGGTTTATCAGCTTCACCCTTCAAATCTAAAAATAAGGTACTAGTTAAGATTTCAGTTTTCTGATACTATGAAAAGCTATTTCTTTTCTTATTCAACTACTGTTTAATGAGGAATTATAAATATTTCATCCTCTTACAAATAAAACACAATTCCTGAGGACTTCTGGTCAAAAATCACTTACAGATGATAGTTTTATAAATAATTCATAAACTTCCATATTGTTAACTCCAAACTTTCTTACTCCTGAATGACATATCTCTCTACAACTAAGCCATCAGAGATGGCTTTGCCATAAGCAAACAAAAAAACACCTGAAAACCAACAAAAAAGGAAAAAACTCCAGAAACCTCTCCAAAATTCATTACTAACTTATTTGACTATTTAATTTCATGACCACTTTCTCCTCTTTGCTAGAAAAAAACCCAACCCCTAATAATTATTTCATGCTTAGTTTTTCCATGCCATTCATGCTATTAACTACCTTTCTCAAATCCCTGAAGGCAATTCTGTACAAGTTTAGGGAAGGTTAAAAAAAAAGTTTGTGTTGGAAAGGAACCTTTACAGGTTGTCTAGTCCAGTCCCACCCTGGCAATGATCAGGGACATCTTCAACTGCATCACGTTGCTCAGAGTCCCATTCAACCTGATCTTGAACAAAAACGAAGACCAAAATTTGTTCTAAAATCTAAGTGGTTTTGAGACCAAACAACTCTACTCAATTAATGAGACCCTTTCCATGTAGTAGAAACCATACATGCAAGAACTGCAATGCTTTGCAGAAACCAGACTGAAATTCACCAATGACATTTCAAAGAACAGCAGCGAGAAACCAGTTTTCATTTCAAAATGATCCACAACCTTCAGTTCCACTTCTTAGTTATTCAATATTTTGAGAAGGAAGAAAGAAGGAGAATTTGTGGCTGCTAAATTCTGACATGACATTTCCTGCTATTTTCTAGAGGAAACACAACTTCACACTTTTCATATAACCTCTGTAATGTTGATATTATATCTGCTCCAAGTACCATTGGAAACTGCTGGGGAATTCTCATATCTACTTCACTTTTAAAATGCAGGCATCCAAATTATAATTCTATTACATTATTATGTACATGGGTCTCCCTAGACATCTGTGCACTTGCGAGACTGAAGAAAACAGTCAGACATTATTGATCCCTGTGAGACAAACAGAAATTTGCCTGTTCAAGTCAGACATTATTCTCAACTAAATCACTTATTCAATTTCCAAACAAGCTAATGGCTGATTAAGTAGAATAAATGACAGAAAACACAGCGGGAAGTCTCAGGAGAAAGAGGAAAAACAATACTCAGTGTGATCAAGGTACACACTAATTGTTAGGTCAACAAGTGCAAACAAAAATTGAAACAGAGAGACACATCTACCAGCTTATTATAAGCTGAAAGAGTTCAAACACCAGCTTGCTTATAAAGAATGGAAACAAACCAAATTCTATAGACACTACAACTTCATTCTAATTTCAAGCATAAAACACCACCTAAAAGTAGATACAATTAGGAGTCACTTTAATTTATCTGGTTTAAAATTTCTTTCCAAGTTTCACAGTGGAAATGTTTGGGGTTTTTTGGTTTTTTTTTTGTTTTGTTTTTGTTTTTGGGGTTTTTTTGTTTTTGTTTTGCTCTTGAGAAATGTGCTTCTTCCTTAAGTCTCATTGCCTTTCAGGTTTTCCAATTCAACATTTCCTAGAAGCTGGTGGAAGACCACAGATGTGTATTTTTAACAGATAATACAGGCACAAAACGCTGATCTTATAAAAGATGCAAGCAGGGACTTCTGTATTTACAATGTCTTATAGCTTCTTCTGCAAAAGATTTACAGGCTATTTCTTCTGCAAACATTCTCATGTTTCCTCTCCTTGTCTGAGGTCTCTGACACTCAGGAGTCAGCCATCGGGCTCCAGAAATGCCTTGTGTTTCAAGAGCTTCTGTTCAAGTTTTATATTGAGATGGCTTTAAAGAAACAACCAACCAACCAACATATCATCTTTTCCTCATTTCTGTACTTCAGGAAAGTATGGTTGCTGGCCAAAACAACCCACACAGTGAGGCTCAACGCCAAGGCAGCAATAACTACCATCACACTGAGAACACATGGGAATTCCTGAGGCAGCTGTAGTAGGGAAGAAGGGGAATGCTTGAACTCTGAGTTCAGCAATTCATTACCTCTCCTGGAAGACATCAGGAGAAGACAGACATGAAACATGGGTCACCTAGAAAGGTTACACAACATGCCTGTTATCGTTGCATTTTGTGGATATTCCGTAAAGTGAAGTCTGTAAAAGCAGGACTGAATATCTCAGCAGAGCTGAATGAAGCAAAATGGTTTTCCTGGGAAAAATATTCACCACTTCCTAACTTCTGAGGATTTTAAAGACTAGAATAAAAATGCCTAAACACCGCTTTCCAGATATTATGAATCTTCCAAAAGATTACAGTGTTCTATTCACCAACGATTAAACAAAAGCCTACTGCCTGAATGGAACATGGGATGGGTTCAAATGTCATCAATGTAGAGCTTTCTTTCAATATAAACCTGCCTCTTCGACAAGGAGCAGAGTCTCCAATTCAACACCAAGTGTTGCACTGCCACGGTAGTGACGCACTTGAGATGGCAAAGTGGCCTGCTGGAGCTGAAGTGTGGGAGAAACAACCAGAGCAAGTTGGCCAGGATTAGAAACCAGAGTTTCTGAGAAGATGATGACAGAACTGAAGGCATAAAAAAGTTTCTGCAGAGTCCTTAAAACAGACCTTTGACCCAGCTACCCAGGTTACTCAGGAGCCGATCCCTGAATAGAAGTCTCAGGAAGATACAGGTCTTGGATCCATGATTTGTCTTACCAGTTCCAGCTGAACCTTCCTCTAGCAAAAACTGGGATCCAAAACCACTTTCTCTTGGATACCAATTCTTGAGGATGAGATGGGTGGAGGAGAAGGAGGGAAATTCTAGATCAAATACAAGGGAGACCTCTGTATCAGCAAAAGTTGCTTAAGAGAGGTTACTAGTACAGGGGAAAATGAGGAAAAAGTTACACTTGCTGGAAAATCATGACTGTCCTCTGAAGAAAGCTGAAGGGATCCAAGTGGTGAATGCTGTATGGAACACCAAAACATTTTAATGAAATGAAGGTCCTCCAAAGACAGGAAGACCTAAGAAAATCTAGACAAATGTGAGACTCACAAGGAATGACATAGAGAAGATCTGAAACAACCAAAAAGCTAAGAGGAATGAACAGAACAGGTGCACAATACCCTTCATACTAAATGGGATAGCGGCAAAGTTAATCAGGGACTCAGAGGCCACCTCTACAGGTTCTGTCAGAATAAAAACATTATTCTGTTTTTACAACTACCTGTGTATGGGTACTCTCAAATACAATGGAAATTTATTTGACAATAGCTTAAAAGGGGACGTGCAACAGTAAATTTCCCAGTTATGATTCTGGTGGCTGCCACAGATTGAGAGGAAAAAAACTGAGCTGATTTTTGTGTTGCTGGCACTAGGTTGCCTAGACACTGATGTATCATGAAATACACAACACTGGCAAATGCTGTGACAGGTTGTGGACACAATATATGATACAATAACAACATGTCCAAGTGCCATAAAAGCAGATAAAGTACAGTAAAAGCAATTTCTTACTGAACAAAGTGATCTAGGAGGATTAAAGATCATGGAATCATAGAACAGCTGCCATGTGTAGGGAGAACTTCCACTAGACCAGGCTGGTCAAAGCCAGATGGCCTTGAACACTTCCAGGGACGAGGCATCTACATGTTCTCTGGGAAACTTGTTCCAGTGTTTTACCACCCTGACGGTGAAAAATTTCTTCCTAATATCTAACTTGAATCTACCCTCTTTCAGTTTAAAACCATTATCCCTTGCCCTATCACTACACTAATCCTACGTAAATTTAAATGCTTTCTAAAGAGATGCGATTTTTGCATAATCACCTGCCACAGGACCCTTGTTTCAATTCACTTACATGAAAAGACAGCATGTCTTTTAACATATCTCTAGGTTTTCTGAAAAGTACAAGTGAAACTGCTAATGGTGAATTTCTCAAATGATATATCTATTATGCCCAAGGCAACATAAGTTTTTATTAGAAACAAAAGACTAAAGTAATAAAATAGGTAATTTCTTCCTTTGGAATCAAAACAAATTCAGCAATGTTATACACAAATTTTAAAGCTAGATTGCTACTTAGCCTTAATGCCTTTAGAACTGATAAATGATGCACACTCATGTTAAAAATATTTTAGTACTGGACAGATAAAAAAGAGCATTCTCTTAAGAAGATTCTTGAAGTGAAGTAGATTTTTGTAGATTTACTCTAACTTCCTACTTTGCTATAAATTAAAAGGCAATTAAATATGATAGAAAATTCTAGTCTAGCTCTGTTCCAAGTTATATTCCATTTCTATCCAGATATAGCTTAAATTAAACCTTATCTAAAAAATTATTTCCTACTAAATCAAGGTATTACTCATTGTCATGAGCTGTATAAAAATGAAAATATTTACAAATTTGGGATGGGGGGAAGAACAGGGCTGTTTTCTAAGTAAATCTTTAATGCACTTATTAATTGCCCCTCTGACTCTCCAAAGGGGCTGAGTATATGATGAAAATGTAAAACAAGATTTGATCATCCAGAGACTCAGCACTTGGGCTTGCTGACCAAGCACACTTTAGTTCCTTACCATACTGCAGGCCAAATGGTGGCACTGCCATTCAGAGCAGCCCCAGACTGAGACATTTTAGCCACACAGAAGGGAAAAATGACAGGGCAAAGACCATTAAACAAGGAAAAAGGAATTCTATGACTAATTCATTTAAGAATTTTTTCAGAGGTTTTCTTCTAAACAATACAAATATAATCCTACTCCTTCATGCCACTTGAGCCAACTGAGAGGGCTGCATTTGCAATGCCATTCAGCTATCTGTAACAAAGTGATAGTGAAATGGGCCAATTCAAAGAGTCTCATCCATCAAACCCAAGCCTTTCGGGCTCCAATCTTGCAAGATTGCATCTGTAAAAAGCTTTTAATCACTTTTTTGACATATGAAATTTACCTGCTCCTGCTATGCTTAACTTACAATTGCTTTATCTTCTCCTCATCTCACCATATCATTCTTGAAACTGCTTGTTTTAAAGCTAGGACTCAGGTAGAAAAAAAGTACTGGAAATTTTGATAGATAAACATAGATCAATTATTTCTGAACTTTTTCAAATCTACAACATATTAAGGATTATGGTATGAATTTTTTTAAGAAGCATGTGAAACTTACTACTGGGATTTAGTGAACATACTAATCCTGGAAGTTTCTCTCCTCTCAGAAGAATACTACTATATCCTACATTATCAGCAAGATATTCAAGCCAGCATGCATATGCTGCAAGAGTTCCTCTCAGGAGCTAAAGGACAATGATGATGCTGACTCACTGAGAAAGAGTCACTCCCAAAATCTGAGGAAGGTGTGGGAAATGTCCTTCAATGGTAAATAGTTTGGGGAAGAGGATACATTTCCATTTCATAAAGTAAACCCTGTGAGACAATATCAATAAGTCCTAGCTATTTTTCATTTGCTTGTTTTAAGCTAGAAACCAATTAAAAAAAATAAATGACTACTGACCATGGAAGACAGAAATTGAAAAGGAAGGCACTCGGATGGTCAAGTTTTTAAGGCAACCTTAGTATCTTCAGAAGACCAAATCAGATTGCAGCAACATTGGTTGCTTCTAGCTATAATTACATCCTTTAATCCTTAATTTAACCCTCTATCAGTTTTCCCCCTATTTTTCTCAGAACTGATAACAAGACAACCACATTTAATTACTTAGGTTTTGTTCTTCTTAATATTGGCACAGTGCTAACATCTCGCTATTCTCTCTGAGTTTTCTTGGTTATCTGGTTTTATTAAAATACTGACCAAGAATAGCTGAGGGCAGGGGGAGGAGTGTGTGTGTGTGAAATATCTCTGAGAACAGAGCACTGAATGAATTTTGAAATTACAAAGTCTGTAACAGATTAAAGCACAGAAGCAGGAGTATGAAACAGTAGCAAGAAGCAGAGACCTAATAAAGACTAAACTTCCAAATTATTCTAACAACTACAAAGAAAAAAAAGATAATAAAATATTAGGTGCAAAGCTATTTAAACAGGCCATATACTATGTTGTAAAAATCTTATGAAATGTGCACAAAACTATGTGGGCAATAAAAATATAAGCAGTTTATAATCATTGTCCTGTTCCATTCTTCACAGATAAAAAAATAAAACAGATTTTGATAAAGATTTTTACACTTAAAATTAAATTCCCAAAGGAATCTGTAGATTTGAAGAAACTTCATTTACAACAAGAAAAACTGGGAACACTCAAAGAGAACAGATTCTGTAAAGCTGATATTGACACATTCAACTTTCTAATAGAAGACCACAATGCTACATTAAAAAAACAGTAGTTTTTTAAATGTAGTAATGTTTTCTGTAAGAGCTCTAATACATTTTTTGTTCAACAACCTCCTTGGAGAAGCAAGCATCTTTGCTAAGACCAGAGACAAACTGTTCTAAGCTTTCCTAACATAATAGCTGTTTTCCTGTTTTCCAAACATTTAGCTTTCCTAACATAATTGCTGGAAATTTAAGATAAGTGTCTCATAACAGCCTGATGAAAGCTGAAGCAACTGGTATTTTGATGTTGATGCCAAATCAGTATGTTTTGTTCTGTTTGAAGCACTGCATTAGAAACCACTGTGACACTAAATGTAACCTCTGAGTGCAAGAACAAGAATTTATGTTTACAAGATGTTTACTATCCCCACTTTTCCCCTGGCATTGCTCAAGGAGTTTTCATTGTTATGAGTATGCATTCAAGAGTTTGCTCACAAAAGAAACGCCAATTTATCATCAGATTTAAGGACCTCCATTTTCCCAGCATATTATGTACAAGGAACAGGCCAAGAACAAGAGGTGCAGCAGAAAGTCAATCTACTCCTACTGTATGTGAAATTATCAACTACTTGTTAACCAGCCCAGTAACATGTCACCTGTCCCTAACCATGGCATTCTCCTCTAATTGCTTTCTGGTTCTGTTTGTATGACGCTTTTATTTCAGTGGCAGTAAATGAAACAGACAATCATAATTTCTTCCAAGAGTTTATAGTCTTAAAAAACCAATTTCATGAAGTCTAAATGACTGTCTAAAGTCCATAACCTTATAGAACAATGTGTCTGCTTTTAATAAATTATTCTCTGCTTTTAATAAA
The DNA here is from genome assembly GCF_028018845.1 of Melospiza georgiana. Lineage (NCBI taxonomy): Eukaryota > Metazoa > Chordata > Aves > Passeriformes > Passerellidae > Melospiza > Melospiza georgiana. Next base: position 48,257,458 of record NC_080432.1, on the reverse strand, counting down.
TGTAAACCAAAAAAATACAGTGCCACTTCTTCTGAACTTAATTCTAACAATGAAAAAGAGATGTGATATGCAATTAGGTGATTCTGAACTGAATCTCAGAAAAGGCAATGTTGGTATTCCATTATTCATAATATTTTATTAGGAAATTTTGAAATTAAGGAAAACCATCCTGTTTTCCTACCAAAGACTCAATCATCCATAAATTGGCACTTTTCCCCCGTAATTTTAGCATGCAAGTTTCACAGAGACCCTTCAAATATAAAGGGTGTCTCCTAAAATCTGAGGAAACACTGAACTTGAAGTCAACTGGCTCAATTCTCATGTTCCATGTAACTGCACTTTGTTATTATTTCTTTTCTATTACCCCCATGTCTGTGTTCCTTCATTCCTCCCTTCAAATAAAATCTTTACTTACAGCACATAAATGATGACTATGGCACTGTCTTCTTTAAGAAGCACAGCAGTATATGAAAATCAAAATAACTAAATATATTTCCAGCAGGCACACAACATGTAAATCCGCTGCCAGATTCAGTTCTTCTTCTTTCTTTCTCACCTACTCCATTAAAAAATGGATTATTGCTTTGGCTGATTTAAGGCAATCCAAATAGCAACCCACTTTATAACTATATACATCAACATAGACTGAGCCATGAAATTAAAAAATAATGGAGGAGTACAAGACACCTACAGTTGTTTCTACCTGCCTGCAGACATACTAGGTTATGCTAATTGTAGAGGTATTTTGCAGTTTTGTACATCAAGGAGGGCAGAGGTATTAACACAAAACTCCCTTCAGATCCTAAGGCTCCAGGAGCTAAGTACTCCTCTATCCTAGCTCTGACCTCCTGTTAAACTCTGATCCCAGGAATGTGCAACGACTGATTTCAAAGAGGTTTCAGGAATCCACAATTATCTAGTAATTCACACTCTGTAAGCCTGCTTGTACAGTTGGGACTTTGTGCACAGGAGAATGGAACACTGCTTTCATCACTGACAAGGACACTTCAGTCACCCGTTGGCGCTCAGCAAACCAACTTTATTTTTAAACATTCTCAACAAATTAAAAAGATTCTTTCAAGAATGTCCTCGTTCTAGGTATTCTATTTAAGATCAGTTCACACATGTGTTCTAGAAATAGAAGATATTTCAAACTGGTGATTTTTCTGAAGTAAATGAAGATTTATTTTCTTGGTACTCTGTATTTCCTGATAGAAGGAACATTGAAATTATCACTGACAAAGAATGAAGTGGATATTTTTCATTTTCTTCACCCAAGCACTTGCAAACCACAAGTTATATTAGACTGCATAAAAATAGAACATAATTTTACTTTTGTGAAACAAAAATAATTCAGGTTATATATCACTTTTTAATCCAACAAGCTGAAACACATCCGGAAATAAACCTGTACCATTAATCTTTCTAATGTATCAATGTTATTAAATGTTAATCTAAACTCTAAATTTATGAAATATTAATCTGCGACTGCTTCTATGACTTTATAATCTATCTTTCTGAATACAGTCCTTAGCAGCATTTTATTCTAGTCGTCTTGAACATGCTGAATTGTATTTGCAACAATGGCAGTATGATGACTGTATAAAATCTGCAGATTCCTGCACAGTCCCAACTAGCCAGGTCAGCTCTGAACTAATACATCATCGCAGTTCCTAGGAATTTTACAGAAAATATGTCATAGAACAAAGGGAGGATACTGAGAAGATGCCACAGTAAATGTGCACCCAAAGGGTACCCAAAAAAGAACAACCTTGATTATGCCATCCTTGACTTTCTTTGCAAGTTTTTTACTACTTTACACAAGGGGCTGAGAATATGACAATATTCTATGACTGCAATGACCTTCCACTAAGTAAGCCAACCAGTGACATCTACAAGAAAAATTTTCTTTTTGGTGTAAAATCTTTTCATTCATGTTAATTTTTGCTTGAATATGTATTTATTTGGCATATGCATGAATCGGGTTTTGGGAAATTTGTTGTAAAAACATCAGCTCAAATAATGTTGCATAATTGTGGAACAAAACCAACTTTAAAACTGTCTTATTTTTTTTTAATCGCAGTAAGTTACACCTGCTTGAACAAAAACAGAAGTTAAAATGTAAGTAAGTACTTGAAATTTCTGTTCCCCCTACAGTTCCAGAGTGTTCCATCTTTCACTTTTTAAAGTGGTCATGCAAAAAACTGAACTTTTTCTTCTCCTTTAACTAGATGAGATTTTTTCTAGCATGTCCTCTGTCATCTCCATCACTTAACTCCTTACCATCAAACACCTTCAAAAGTGAATTCAATTAATTTTGCAGAAGTCAACTGAAAGTCAATCTAGAGACATGAACTCCTCCAATAATTTTAGCAGAAACCAACTTCATGCATCTGTCCCGTGAAGACATTTTTTCTGCTTTGAAAATACAAGATTCTGGATTTCCACCAGACTGACATAACCTACTTCATGTAGGTTATATTCACATTCAGTATCAGCATTTATTGTCACAGAAGTACACGTTATTATCCTGTATTTACAGTGCTTGAATTGTCGCGAACAAGTTAAAAACGACTGAGCCATTGAGACACCAACCTTGTGGGCAGGGTGCAGCAGCCATCGGCCGTCAGCCTGACTTGGGTTTCATAGCTATCCAGGGGACAAACAACTTGCTGAACAGGAGGGCACTCGACTGTGCTGCAATCCACACTGAACACTACGGAGGAAGGGAAGAAGAACATTTCTTTTACTCATGCTTTAGAAGCTTTCTGCAAATTACTTCCTCATAAGCAACCACTTATGCATCAGCTTTTAAGTCACAAAAATGATCCGATGAATGTGTGCTTGCTAGGTAGCACTACAAAAAGCCTCCTTTTCTCTTTAAGATTCACTTTTTAAAATTATTAGGAAGCAACTGAACTGATAATAGTTACTAAAAATATTTACAGAAGTTAGGCAACCTTACACAATCATTAAAAACGTGAATATTATTTAATAGAAGTACCCTAGTTATGGAAGAATATATATTCCCTACAGCTTTTGAAACAGTAAACAATTCATTGTTCAATTTTTAACTAATTAAAGTCTGTTTAAACAGCAAAATACTTGGGTTATAGGAAAAAAGGAGAGATACACTACAGATATATCTGTGCATGTTTAATGTACATTTTAAAAGGCTATTTTATTAGGTTGTCTTGTTTGTATATTTATATATGGCAAAAATGAAATGCAAGTTAAAAAAAAAAATCTTTCTTCATTAGTGAGATGAAGAATTCTACTTAACAAGAAAGACTGACTGACAGTTTTTAGAAAGCAACAAATGTCTAGAAATCCAAAAAAAAAAAAAAAACCAACAAACCAGGATAAATATATATTTAAGGTTCTAAGTTATACTCAGGAAAGCTAAAACACATCTTGCTCTTATTTGGTCCTAAGTCTTCCATGTAACAAACATTACCAGCTCAGGTAACATGTATCTGCTATGCCTTTTCATAATTATACTTAGAAAGTGCAGAATAAAACATGGTTGCCTCTCCAAGAAATGAGTTACTTTCTGATTGACCATGAAGGATGAACAAAATATTATCAGACTGGAAATTATGCAGCACAATATCCCTGATTACTGATTAAATTCACTGCAATATTGACACTACCACAGCAGCTTACAGAACCACTAAAGCAGCTTGACAATGCTATCCACATTTTTTGCAAGAGCTCATAACCTTCAAAGGGCTATTTTTCCTCTTCTGATCCTACATTTTCCAAGCTTGATCCTCAGTGGTACATAGCAATAACTGACTCTGTCATCATGAGACATCAGTCTCAGAATTACATCTGCTTTTTCTATCTCCACTGCAGTGGTTACAGTGTGATAGTACATGGCTCATTAACACTGAAAAGCAGCCCAGTCTGTCTTTCTTAATCAAGTACAAACTTCAAAAACATTACAAACAAACCCCAAGTTAAGACTACTCAAATTTTTTCTCTTAATCACTACATTATTAGATTAATCATAAAGCAGCCAAGGTAGGACAGGACCCCTTAGAGGCTCTCAAGCCAGGCCCCATAGATCTGGCTGCCCAGGATTATGCCCAGGTGGCTTTTCAATATCTCCAAGGGTGGAGAATCCATGGTCTCTCTGGGAAAACTGTTTCGGTGCCCAGTCACCCTCATTGTGAAAAAAGTGCTTCCTGATGCTCAAAGTGAACCTCCTGTGTTTCTATTTGTGCCTCTGGTCCTATGACTGGGCACCACTGAAAAGAACCGGGCTCTGCTTTTACATCCCCCTTCAGGTGTATTTATGAGATCTTCTCTGAGCCTTCTCTTCTCCAGGTGGAACAGGCCCATCTCTCTCACAGCTGCCTCACAGGAGAGAGATGGAGACAGACAAGAAATGAAAAATATTTGAAAAAGGAAAAAAAGTTTCTACTTTCTTTCAGATTTAAACAGGTTTCTCAAAGTGGAAAAAGTATTGACAGAACCTTATAGATAAGCTGAAAATATCCTGAAGTTACAGAACAGCCTGTAATTGGATTCTTAATTTCTTTAAAAGGTATCTCCAAGATTAGCTGCACTACTGTCCTGAAAAATAAGACTGCAAACATTTGACACTGACTGTTTAGTTTTCTTTTCACATCCTCCAATAATACATTTCATGAACAGGAGGTACAAGCCTTCAATCTTTTATTTTTATATATGATAAAATCTGTTATATATCTTGTTCTAAACTCTTTTTTTGTCTCTCATATAAACTTTAAGCTTTAAGTACAGTTTGACAAATCTGTGTCTTCAAGAACTCATAAACATGAGTTCCAGTTTCCTATCACCCAATCAACCTTTGCTTACAAGTCTTCAAGAATTTTCACATTCACTGAATTTGTATATAGAAGCACCTGAGAGTTACCACTTTTCTACAAGAATGTAGCAGAAATCCTGCCATGGTTGCAGACATATCTGCAGTCATGTGCTACCTCCTTTGTAGACTACAAAACCAAGGTTTTGAAACTGCTAATGAAACCAGGCGAATAAAACTTTCTAGTAGAGTAAGTTATCAAAGTATACTGTGTTATGTTCCACCCTGACATATTTCAGCTAATAAAATGGCTGGCTCTTCAACTAATACAATGTACAGTTTAGGGCAAGATCTAAATAAATACCTATGCATTAATGGTGAAGGAGCAAGTCAGTATTTGCCTTTCTGATGAAACAGTGGCTCAGCACAGGCTAAGGCTTCAAAAGCTGCAAATTTCTGAGGGTTCAGTACAAGGATACACAGTCTGTTTTTACAGCATGGAGCACCACATGACATCCTCTGCTTTCAGTTCAGATGCATTTCAACTCATGAACAGTGCAACACAACACAACTACACATGATAATGGCAGTCACACTGTCTGCCACGGGAGAAGTAGAAAGGAAGTATCTCCCCATGACAAAGCTTTACCCCTTTTACTTTCCATGAAACTCAGAACATATTACATACAACCACAGCATTCCTGGACCTTCAATGCAGCGGTATCACTGCCTGAACCGCTTCCTTAAATGCCCTATCCCAGGTATTTCCCAACATGGATCTCCACATCTGCTGAGTTTTTTCCCCTCCCTCACCCTCATTGCCAACTTAAAAGCCATTTCTCCAGCTTCATTAGAAATGTATCTATAATTCTTCCTCACTCTTTTTCTCCAATCCTTTCCCACTCCTATCTCAAGTTCTGTCAACATAAGCTTTTAACAAATCATGCAATAAAACAATGTAAGTACTATTCTGTAAGTAACAGAGGACAAAAGAAAAACATTATAGAATTCTGTTTCTCTGGGCTCTGTATAAAAACTTGATTTTGCTGACCCTTGTCCTTAGTGCAAGGTTGTATAAGCTCCAGATCTGATTTTCAGTGCTGAAGCTGGATCAGGGTGGAGCACAAGCTCCTTCCCTGTGCGTCATTACACAATACCTACTAAATTATGCTGCTGGTTGCGGACTTTCCATCAACCCTGACTGCACAGAATTCCCCAAAGAAGTAAGGCAAACAATAACGTTTTCTTTACAATTGTGTTTAAACCAGTATTTGGTAGAGGAAAAAACGAGTAATTTTCAGGCCATGCTGGAGATGAGTGAATGAAAGCTCTGCCAAAAAGACTTCTGAAAAAATGACAGATGAGTAGTCTTTTCAACACAGGTTATGTCTATCATGACAGACATTTCCCAGTGCTTTCCCGAAGATGTCAGAAACTAAAAGACGACACTCTCCATTGCACCATATGCAACAACAAAAGTTGGCAAAAAAGGTACAGCAAACATCTGTTGGACAGCTGCCAAAGTTAACTATTTACCCTGTTTTATTCAGAAGTGACAGCTAGAGTTCCTGTCAACACTTCAGCAAAATACATTTTAATTTAGATTTTAACTCAATCATGTTTAAAAAAATAAACATGATTTTAAAAACGTCCTTGTTCATAGTTCATATTCATAGCACATACACTCCCACAAATCTTGTTTTGGATTATTTTTATTTTTGCTGTTAACTCATTATGCAGTTCCATTTGAAATTGCTCATTCAAACTATGTTTAAGAAAAAAAGATTCAAAACATGTTTTGCAAAATGTAATCCCCAACTTAAAACTAAATTCAATGCATATTGACTAAATTCCCTACTTGTGAATGAACATTTAGGAATAAAATAGGTGTCTTATGGAACCAAACCAGGGTTATCTCATCTCTGAGCTTTGCAACCACAGTAAAACAATGAGCATGACACACTTGCTCTCAGTAGGTGCCACAACTGTGATGAGATACTTGGTGAAGCAACAGGTAAGAACATTTAAAGCTGGAGGTTAATAGACATGTATGACTAAGCTATGAAGTTTCTTCAGTATTCATTTTAACTGAACACCAATGTCTTCAATTGTATTCCTAAAGTAAAAGGGACAGAAGAGGACGTGGATCTCAAAATGAATAATTTTATTTTTATTCTAATATTTACTGTTGAGGAAACACTTTATTTTCCTTTCACTAACTCCACTGCCAATCCCAGCACTTGCCCATACGCAGTTCTCAGCAGAAGGTTCCCAACTCAAATGCCAGAGTTAACTAGAGAGCAGTGATATTTTTTTAAAGAACAGAAATAAACATAATTTATGCTTTAATTGCACAAGACCTTTATCTTGGCATACAGCAGCACTGCTGTCATAGGAAGTAGTCCTCCCAGCTTTATTTCCACCAGAAAGCCCTTGCTGGTGCAAAACCCTTATTGACGCTGGTTATACAGACATGGAAGTGCAGGAAGAATGTTCTGGAAGCATTACTCACAGAACTAAAGCCTTTAGGTCTGTGGCAAATAATGGAAACATATTTTTCCATGTTCAACATGTTAACTCCATAGAGTTGCTGACACATTCAGTAAAACTGATGACAGCAGCCCCACAAGAGTCTCTCCATGAACACCAACCTCCCTGACCTTACTCTGTTCATTACCCATATTTTTCTAGCAATATGGCATTTCAGTAACAATTCATATAGTTCAGTTCCTCTCTAACTCTTCTTCAGGATACCAAGTCAAACTCCGAAGATGCAGGGTTTATTACCAGGTCTCTCAATTTCTAAGCCCCTTTCACAAAGTTCTAAGTTTCCCTTAAATCCTGTTAGTTTCTTTCCTTCTCCAATCTCTTCAAAGCCTCTGCTTTTCTACCCTCCTAACACACACCTTCATTTTTCCAGTCCCATGTACCTTCACCTCTTACAACTCCCTACAGCAAAAAAAACCCCAAACCTCTTCAGAAAACAATACAGACAGAGTTACATAAATTCATAATTGTGACAGAGAATTGTATTCAGTTTGAAGATTCTGTAAAACTAGCGAGCTGAAAACAGCTTTGAAGAAGAAATTTCCATGGGCAAGTCTGGACAGACTTATTTGCCAACTACAAGATGGGAATTCAAATAGTATTTGGGAGGGCATGATCAGAGCGAAAATTTCTTCTGAAAATGATAAATAATCCAAAGTCAGCAAGACAAAATTCAGTAAAGATGTAATTGAAGTACATAGGAGGAATTAAAATGTACAACTATATGAGTAGTTCAGTAGCACTCATACTACAGAAAGATCCCAGAATCACAGCAGTTCACCAACTAGAAATACCTCTTGTAAAACAGTTACAGTCTTATTTAAAGTTTTGCATGAGAAACAGAAAGCAATTATTCTAAAGTATTTAGTGCTGATGAAGAGTCTCCCAAAATCTTAGTCTGCTTTTGGATACCACATGTTAAAGTGCTGATTAACTGAAAAAAACTTATAGAAAGGAAATATAACCAGGGAGGAGTCAAGAAAGACCATGTCAGGAGAATTTACAGCTCATTCTAGATGAAAGAAGCCCATGGTTGTCAAAATGTTCCAGGGCAAAAAATTATATGTTCAGAACAGGGTACAAAAATGTTTGTTTAAATATCCACACAGATTTGCACTGAATATTAGGGAAAAAACACAAAGAGAAGCACTAGATGATACAAAGACTGTACAATCTTCTTTTGTGGAAGATTTAAGAAAATGTTAAACAAGCATAGGAAAGGCACTGTTTAATCACACTTGAAATATAGCACTGTTTGCATATAATGTTTTGGATTACACCATTTTATATGCTTGCTTTCAGTCCTCTGTTTTGACTATTTATTTTACCAAAGCCCAGATCAAAGAGTGAATTACATCTTCCACTTCGCTTGCAATAATAAATCACAAGAGAGGGTGATTTGTGTTCTCATGAAATGGAAGATGAGTAAATACTGAAAACGTTGGACAGTTTTTTAGTATACCTGCATAGCATGGCACTTGCACTGGTAGCATTCACAGAAATGCAATGTTCTCACTAGGTTACTTTTCCCTTGCTACTCAGTTTAAATTAATGTATAAAGAAAAAAGAAAGTAAAATTTACCATAATATGTTTACTCTGTGTTATTTTAATGGTTATTGCCTGCATATAATAATTAACTTTCAAGAATAATCAGAAAAATTTAGAAGTTCTACAGGCTTTACTGGACGCAGTTATGTGGATTATTTTGCCAGTCATACAGAAAAAAAATTGAAAAATGGGAAAATAAATTGTATCTACTTTTACCTGGCTTGCATTCATAGAGATCACAGCATTCCCCTGGCTTTCCTGATGCCTTAGAAACCAATATATTCAAATAGCCAGGCTGGCAAACCTTCCTCAAGCAGCCTGCAGGATTACACACACAACGGCTTGGGAGTGGGCAGCATTCACCAGGAGGTGCATAGCCTTCAATCAAGATGGAATCTTCTGGACATCGAGGAGAAAACTGGACCTCACAGCGAGCCTTGGAGCAATCAGGTTTCTCTTCTGAAAGGGAGAGAAAAATCATCATGCCATATGTGTCAGTAAAACACTGAAGTTGTGAAGATAAACTCAGATAAAAGCTCCCTCTCTTCTCCCTGCTCCCAAAACAATAAAAAAGAAAAGAAAACGGCTGCTGCTGAACTGATTAGCAACAATCACCAAATATCCTTTAAAAACTATAGTTATTTGCAAGATACTAGGTGTCTTATGAAATATTTTACAAAATTTCTAATTTGTGCGATGTGAGTGATGGCTGAACCCACACAGTCTCAAGTAGAGCTGTGAACTTAACATTTGGCCAGGATGTTAAGAAACAGCTTGTCATATTATGTCAGTCCCGATGTTCACACCTATTCCTTCAGTTTCCTAAGACCTTCCATTATGGACTGATTTAAAGGCTTGATTTATTAACCTGAACCGAGCTCTCACAAATTCGAAAAACAAGTTAAAAGTTCAACAGCTAACAAATTTGAATACTTTGGCAGAAGAGGATTTTTCCTGTACATGTTCCCAATGTTTACATTAGAAGTGGTGTTCCTACATACTTCAGCAGCCTGGATACTAAGTGATAAGAGGTTTGACTACGGTGATGAGGTTTGTTGATGGTCCTTACGCATCCCTTCTAACTCAGGATATTCTATGATTCCTTCCCATATGAGTACTTTATGTTTTTTCTTACCATCAAAGATTACTAACCTAAATGTGCTACTAAATAGCATTATAGCTCTTTTCTTACAGTTAAAAATTCTAATATTTCCATCTATCTTTAAAACAGCCTTGACTAGATATGTATTTTGCCTAGACCTTTAAATAACATTTTTAAGACCACTGTTTTGGGTTTTTTTTCAAACCTACCCTTATGTTTAGGTTCCTATCTGCTTGATTAAATACATTGTTCAGACAGAACATTAGTGGTTAGCTCACTGCCGAGAGCTGTATTAACAATACATAACACACTAGTCTCTGTATTATATGGATAGTCTTTAGTTTATACACATAATAAAAGGCTTGACACTCAAGCTTTTAAAATTATTTTCATTTTCCACTGCATGTTTCCTCAAGATGCACAGAGAAGTGATAGAACTGTTGCAGTAGCAGCCCTTGAAGTACATACTCATGGTAGGCTCTTGATAGACCACTTGTACTCATGATGACCCTTAAATTCCCACTGTTCATTACTTTATGTGCCCTAGCATTATGCATCTAGTAATCTTCTAATTTCCATGACTAATAGATAATCCCATCCACATGCAATCTCTCCCATGAAAATTTTGGATTATAAGTATTTTAAAAAGTTGACCTGCTCTTTTTCACTTGACTGCATTTACACACATACATGTACCTATGTAAGTCCTTAAGGACTGCTCATATAATTCAATGAAAATAAAATTTGAGCAAAACAATTGGTCAAATACAAGAAAAACTATTTTTGACCCATTCAGCTAACTCTCCAAAAGGCAAGGTGTATCAGAAATGCACATCAAACTGCAATACAAGTTTGAATCCAAACTATTCAGGACTCTAGATTTATCATTTTTGAAGACCAATGCAAAGCCTGCTGCTGGAGTTGGTAAGATCACCCAGCAATGATATGAAAACAAGCATGTGTCACTATCAATATGTAAGAAGCATCACAGGCAATAGGAGAAATTTAAAATAGAGAACCATGACAAGTACTTTTGTATGAAATATTCACTCAGTGTTTTGCAGTTATTTTTGATAGTCTGTTCCACGTTAGAGTATTGTGCCTAATGGGGTTAAAGGTTACAGACTGTGATAGGACTCTTATAAAGCCAGTGTCATTTTCAGAGAAAATGATTTAAACCTAACCACCGCCTCAAAAAAGGCACGTTTATGTTTTAATACCAGGTAATATAACACCAGTAGATATTTATAAACCAAAGGTTTTCTTCTTAATCCAGCATCACTATTACTTTTGTACTTCAGAGTCCTAAAAATAAACAGACAAAACCCTACTAATAACTTCCTATTAATACTCATGTAAATATTGTGCTTCCAAATTACATCTCAAACTATGTACATGTTGAAACATTCCTCTCCCAATACACAAATGCAACTGAGCAACAGGAAAGTCAGACATATTCACCCAAGCTGGATCAACCAACAGACAATTATCTTTCCGCTTCCCAAACTCTAGTCCTCCAGCACAGTCAAAAGCAGGTCAAGAAAATTTTTACAGACTATGTCACAATTTGTTTCTTGATTTAGATGCTGTTTTTCTTTATGGAAAGCAGCTACTGACTAAAACAATTTGTGATGAGCAGTATATTAAGTGTTTCCTTGAACATCATCTTTATCTAAAACATGAAAAAGCAGCAGCTCCAGGTGTAGCATTACTACGTGTTAGTTAAAGCTTTAATCAGCTAGCACCATGCTAGTGTAACTGCTCTCCAAGTCCAGAATTCACTGCAATGGAAGAAGATGGGAGTTCAGTTTTACTGCATTTCAGTAAAAGCTGATGTGGGCCCCTCATTTTGACACCAAGTTTGCATAAAACACATTATTTCTAAGCAATCATTCAGAAAAGTTTCAAGGTTTTACTTCTTGTTATCTCAGCAAATGACAAAATCTTCTCCATCCATAGAGATCCATTACACTAAAGTAGTTCTACCTTTTCATTACTTTGTCGAGGAAGGCACTGAAATTTAATCCGTTCTCAAAATAAATTATAAACATTAATACAGCCATAAATGTCACTGCTTTAGCAGAATTCCTGATTTAATTCCAATATATACAGCTATTTAAGATTTCATCAAACAAGAGCTGTTTAATAGCTCTTTTTTCCTTTATTAACCAACATTTCAACCCCTTACAAAAGGAACATTAAAAAAAACCCATGTAAGAACAAAATAATTAAAAATACACCAACAGCCTCAAAAGACAGGTAGCAGGATAATGCTGAGCTGTATTCCACAAGAAAACCCTGTGAAATCACTCAGCAGTGCTATTTCTGCTACTTTATCCCTTTTACATACCAGACAGACTGTTTCAAAGCAGCTTCTCAGCAGACCAAAGTAGATTCACAAGAGCCTACTGCCTCTCTGTCAAATAGACATATACACCACAAAGCACCAAGCTGTCCCCTGGATGTTTTAAGCTACTACCTATTACACAAATCAGGTTCATCCTGACCAACGTCTTCACAGTCAAACAATGCATCAGGACTTAAACTCCATTTTGATAATAAATAGAATATAAACAAATAAATATTATGTGTATCCAGAAACAGAAGAACTTCATTTTTCAAAGCACCATGGTGAACCTAAAAAGTTAGGCTTTTGACGAAAGGGAGAACTATACATGGGACTATATATATGACTTACTATGAAACAAAATAATACAGCAAATATATACATATTCCTGAATAATAGGGCATCTTAAACAGATTACGCAAGATACTCGTGTCACATTGTTCTCACAAAAAGTGCAAATTCCTTTGCAAGAAGAATTTCTATAATCTAACTACCTGTGGAGACAGTAAAATTGCTATAGCATAAATCTCAATCTCATTTCAGTAAATTCTTTAAAAAGATATCCCAACCATTAATAAAGAGAACAATCACTTTTCAGGGATGCATTCTGATAAAAGTATGAACTGATAACCTACAACTCACTAAGAAAAACATAGTTGGCTGCAAGTGCTGCCTTTTTGTTCAAAAAAAGCAGCATTTCAAATAGCAACACAAAGAACAGGAAATATTAGTTGGTTTTCTGATGAGGTTTCTCTGTGGGACACATTCTCCTTATAGCCTTTCATCAAACACCACCAAAGTGTTCTGGTATCCCTGATATCTCAGCAGCCTGAGCCAACAAAGAATCTCTACAGAGATAAAGGAAGAGTCTGGATCAATCAAGGTTTTGCAAACTATCTATTCTGAGACAGACAATTTTCTTAAGAAATTCGGAAATGTAGCTAGAAATTCTTAATAAACTGAACACAATCTACACAGGAAAACCAACATTTTGATGAACTCCAGATAAGACTTCTAGCCTTGGAAACAAACTTAGTAACTACTCTAAAAGGCAGCTCTAGAGATCATTTCAAATAAAGTTCTTCAGTTTACCAGTGACAGGGTTATTTCTAGATATAAATTACTACTGGCAGAAGTTTTTCATTTCAAGACAAAATTTACTTTCTGTAGGTCTGAAGGTTCAGGCTTACTTTTACTTTGTTAATAGCCTGCAAGAAGAACTTGCTGTTATTGAGCACATGAGAGAGTACACCCTAAAATTATTAGTATAACCTAAGTTACAATGTATAACTGAAAAATAATAGTTAAATAAGGTACAATGCACAGTGTGCTTTATTATTTAAACAGCAATCATTCATTTAAAAGTTAGGATGTCTCAAAAAAATTTCTCACTTTCATCTCAGAAGCGCACAGGGAAGTTGAGCATCTCAGAAGCTGAGGCATAACATTCATCCTGAGTTTTCATTGCAACCACAGCATACTTGTTATAAAGTGCATGGGGAGGAGGAGAACAACCTTCAAAGAATATAATAATAACAAGAAACCAAGATATGGATTTGGGTTTTTTTCTTTCCATTAACTCTAGAAAGTGTCTATCATAAAGCCACAGCCATAAACCCAGAACTTTGTCACAAAGCTTTTCCATGTCAAAAACTGCTATGTATTTTTAAAATTTTACTTCCCATGACTGTAAAAAGTTAGTAGGGGGAAGTGGAGGTAAGATAGCAAGTTACTGAAGCACTTATGTTGCAACCAACACTTTGAAAGAAGGCAGCTTCTTTACCTTCTTGAAAGGTTTATGGAATACTCAAACTGGGTACTAGTTAGATATGTTTTCCTTAATACAGTCACTGAATATAGGAAGTGTAGATCTCAGGCATTTTCCATTTATTTTGTTAAAGCAGATCAGTTGTAACAAGAACCAACCAAGCCAAACCACCCCCCAACTCTCCTCATCTTTGTTAATACCAAAGCAGCATGGAAATAAAAATAGTTCCTTAAGAAAAATTAAACACTTTGCTTTCACCTCTGTATCAAGTTCTTTTCCTTCATTATGTTTGCATGCTCTGCTTTGACACGCAGAGAAAGTACATGCCAAGTTTACTTAATGAAAAAAGCAGAGCAGTTAAAACATTGGCTAGAACAGTGAAAGGATGTTAGGGTATAATCTGGTGTGGGAGAAACAGAGAAGAAAATCCCTGACAGGGATGGGAGAGTCTTCTCATTCTTCAGGTGAAACGGAACAGATCCATGCTTCTCAGGAAATCATTTCAGGAGGGATTTTTTATCATTTTGTCAGAGCTTCATGTGATGCTGTTACTCAGTCACCATAGAAACAAGGGCAGAATGTTTCATTGAAGGAGATGGCTGAAGAGAAATTGGTATTTCTCAGGTCCAAATGTTTCCACTGAGATATTTAAACGGTTCTACAGTTGATTCTTTAAAGTCAAATTTTTAATACATATGCATATAGATATACACAGAGATGGAGGGAATAATTTTTTTTCTGTTAGGTCCATATGAAGAACACAGAATAAGAAGCACTTTGAAATAGCAGGCTTCATATTTCATTTTTCTGAGCAGTTCAGAATAGGATATGGTTTATAAAGATGAACATTTTGTATGACTAAACAAAGCAATGCACTACAGTTGGCACACGTACTTTGAAGGCATGTGTTCAGCCTTGCATTTTTGTTTCACTGTAAACTATTTTTGTGAAATCCAGGCTAAAACACAGTCACTTTTATTGTACAGTCTTACAGTCATCATTGAGATGACTATTCCAAACAATAGGCATACTGTACTGTAATACAGTGGCAGGAAGGAAATATTAAAAGGATTAGGGATAAACAAGAAAAATGATTACCCAGCTGAAGCAGTCAGACAGACAGGGATCGATATTGGAACGCAAAATCACCCAAAGGATTTTCAAGAATCAAAAGGGCAGTTATAGTAGATTAAAAAATGAGATTAACTTACACATACAATATGCACAGTATGTATACGGATGAACTGCTACAAATAAAAAAGCGAACAAGAGCCTGACCTTTTACCTAAAATTGAACTTTATTTAAAATCTGTTCTATTTTCTAAATGAGTCTTGCTACACTTCCCAGCATTCTGGTGCTCCACATTTTATGTACTACACAGTGGGGCAACCTGTCTCACCCACATTATGGCCTAATCTTCTCATAATATAACAGCCTGGAACTAACCTGGGTTAAAAAAGTCACACACAAAAAGACAGTCACAGACACCAGTTTTAAGAAACATCCATTCATTGATACATATCTTTGCAATACAGTATTCACTACAGATTTGCCAAAGATTTTCCATTTTGAGGACCAAATAACCAGAAAAAGGGTTATATCACTCAAGACAGCTACAGACAAGGAAGACAATAATTCCCTTTGGGTAGACAGCAAAGCTATTTTAATTTTGTAATTCAATTTCCTGAACTAGTTTCTTTTCCTGTACTGGAAATATTAAAAAGAATGGTGGTAATTCAAAACTAACAGATCCCAAAAAACACCACACCAGAATCACAAACAATCCTGACCCCGAACTGAAGTCTTCCAAAGAAGGAGTTAACAGACTCATTGAGTATCTGTCAAACACCTGCATCTAAATGGAAGCGCCAATTCTATAAAACCAATAGTGTTGGTGGCAGTAGTTGCATTTGGGTTCGACATCCCAGACCACAGCATTCCTCTGTTATGCTTAGAAAAAATCATGTCTTGAAAACTCCAAAGTAATTTTACTTTTCCTCCATTTCACTCAAAACCTGCTTTCAACAAATATCTATTAGCTTGACACCAACAAGTCAATCCAAATTAATAATGGATAATGTTACCTGAAAGACCTGTACACGAAGGACTGAGCCCAGCCCACTGCACAGAACACAGGAAGCTGTGCCATGCCTGGGACAGGATCCATTTCTACTGCTAACTGCACTGCTTTCAATAGAAATAAAGCACCTTTAAACTTCAGCAGTGAGAATCCTTCAGAAATTAGTTGGAGAAAGGAGCAGATAGCTCTAGTCGGGTTTACAGTTGTGTTGCCTCTATTGAAAAATAATATTTAAAAATGTATTCAATACTGTCACGCCTGGAATAACATCATACAGTGTAATTTCTTTATATAAGAAAGCCTGTTATGCTCGATGAATGGTACTACTCCTACTACTGTTCAGTCTTTATGTTGGCAAATCAACTGGAATTTTCAAAGAAAGAGTATGTAAACAGTAATGAGGTGGTCTCACCTAGGGAGTTCGGACTTTGAAGAATGCCAAATAATTCTGGGAATAAACCAAAAATGGAAATACTAGATTTATAGTCAGTATAAACTGCATAAAATTTGATTACTTACAAAAATGTACACCAGTAGCAGATATAAGTAAAGCAGAAAGTATTACTTACTGCAAGAGTATATTTAGCTGCAAAACCAAAGGTAATGTTGAATGAGCACCAAAGTAATGATAAAGCACAACTATCTGGAACAATTCTGCTTAACACAGGTTAAGAAAACAATATGAACCTAGCTGATATCTGGAGAAATAATCACGAATATTCACTGAAGGAGAAGCACTGTAAGGCACAGTTTGATGTGACAAGGAGAAAGGGATTTGAATTTGAGGACACACTATATACCTTCCAATGGACAAACCTCTGGAGGCAGCTCAGGATGTAAGGAGCACCAAACAACTTATTCTACCACACAATCACACTCAGACTGAGCAAGAAGCAAATAGTAATTTGATACTTAAAAGTCTAAAAGCATAAGCAGAACAAGGACTTAGAAAGCACTTGCATTTGCAATAAATGCAAATTACAATGAAAATACATACATGAGTTTACAAATAATAAGAATTCACATATGTATGAAGCTAGCAACTGAGACTGAACAGCAGGGAGGGCAATCAGTTTTCTAGAGCTGATTAACAAAACAACAGACTTGTAAACATTAACTTAGAAATGAGGGGTTTGATTTTCAAAGAAATGCAATTTTTGTTGTTAGCAAAATTGAATCAACTCCTGTCTGCCCTTAATGCTTTGCTTTGTTAATACAAATAAATCTAAGGTATGTGATTTCTTTTAGTTCTCGCTGATAATTGTTAATGTTAAAAAGCCCCACCGAAACCCACAACCCCAAGCCCACGCACAGTAAAAGAATGACCTAAATGCTTTAAGACACTTCTGGCAAGTAAACTACAGTATGCAAACTAGTTTTCCCAGTTATTTTGTTCAAAGAACCTCTGTCTCTTACCAGCTTAACCTCTGTATGTTTATTAGAGGCTAAACCACATGTTTCTAAAATTCTTTCACAAGAACAGTCAAGATGCATGACGTAATGGAAATAAATTCTGTTCAATATTTTGGTCTTCTCTTTACTAACCTAAGATACCGCAGTAGTCAGAAACTACAAAGAGAAGCACAGTTTCCTTCTTTTAGGCAAAGAGAAAGTGAACAATTTCAATGGAGAAGGCCAACACTTCAGTGTTTCAAGACATTTTCACACTCCAACTGCTATGGTCCATCTCTCTTGACTTCTCTGGGTTAGCTTCTTCCTAAGCCCTTCAAAATAATCTCTCTAATTTAAAATTTAAACACATTTTGATCATACAAGATTTTCCATTAAACAAGAGCTCTTCTAAAAATTCTTGCTTTTCCCCTTTATTTCTTTTACCTTAACATTTCTGTTAAGTTTGTCTCCCCAGAATGAGTTTTAATGCCAACTAACTGTTCCTTTGTTACTCATCACCTAGCAAACCTGCATCATTATTGAATAACATGTCCATGCATTGCTTAGGACAACAGAAAACAACTCTATCTATAATAAGAAATATGACAGCAAAGCAAAAAGGGGCCATTATAATTTTAGGGGAAATCTATACTGACAGAAAGAATTCTGATGCAGAAATTCTTGATGCCTTGCAGTGAAGGGATTCTACAAACTTTTTACAACATTTCCAAAGAGAAGAGAAATTGTCAACCTGAAAGAATTTAAACAGCTCAGTCCTCCAGAACAAGTAAATATTGGTTCTTATCAGATCTATTTTTTTCTGAGGAATGACACTTAACAAAAGTCTAGTAAGGAGCATTTCACTGAAAACAGAAATGGTGGATATTCCACATAAAATATTATCTTTTCTCTAAAGGAAAAGTCTTCTAATAAACTGCCATATTTGACACTTAAAATGCAAAATGCAGAAATAAGCAGCTTATCACAAGACTCCAACGTAAAAGAAGTTAAAGCACTCTGTTCTTGGGTTTTTACACTGAAGGCAACTTCTCATATACCATGTAAAATATGGACTAAATAATTATAATAGAAACTGTGCTTTCTTGACTCCAGAGAATATTTGCACTAGGCAAAATAAAATTAAATAAAGCATCTAAAAATCACGCAAGCAATTCTGCTAAATTCCAAGCTCCTGCTTGCAATACCTGTTTTCAGTGCTAGTTTGAATGTGCTCCTGCATTTTTACAACTGTCATTCACACAAATAAAAAAGTAAAACCAAAATAACTATTGGGAAAAAAAGAAACAAGACAAAAGAAGCACAAGAAATTTTAATTTTATTCTAAGGTCCAGAAGCTTAAGCTTGAGAAGACAGCTACCCAACTGCTTGGCCAAAGGTTTTTCAGAGTTGATTGGAAAAATAAACAGACACCTGGAAATTTGAGAATCATCTTACTCGTCCTGCTTTCAAACTACGTAGTGTCCTAACCAGAAATACCGACACATCTCAGGGGTGGAGGGGGTGGCACATGTACAATTCATATGCACATGGATCCATAACCAGCCCTCACACGCAGTAAGATCACAAGGAATCGCAGCGTGAGAAGTTTGTTTTTCTCTGCAGTGCTGCTGCACAAAATGTTAAGAAGTCAGATTACTTTTAAGAAAAACGGAGAGTCATGCAATATCCACAGTCTTTATTCCTCAGATTGTCACTGCACAGGACTATGCGGGTACATAAATAAAATATTTGACAATACCAATTAAATACAGCTTCAAGTCCACTATTAAATGCTACTAGGTATCACCACCCTCTTGCAGCATCCCTTATTCTACCTTAAAGCAGCAATATCCCGCAGAGGGAATTAAATGTCAAAATTACAAAAAAGCAGAAAGCCAGCGTTTACACAGTACTGAGCTTCTGCTAACACTAGTACAAGTATTTTGCTGACTTCAGTAGCCATTAAACTCGGACCCCTCTGTTTCAAACTGGATGAAAGCCAACACCTTCTACTACAAACAAAAGACAGCAAGTCTGGAAAAAGACCAACAATCCTATGCCAAATATATAAAAATAATCTCTCCGTTTCAGAATGCTGTTGGCTGCAATGTTCTTTAATTAGATTCAGTTTCTGATCTCATTTGAAGCATACAATTGTGTATTAACCACCTGCAAAGTTTGCTTCCAAGAGCAGCTTAAAGGGGAATGATCTCGAGGTTTGCAAGCATGATGATCTGCCTTTTCCCAAGTGTATTGTTAAATTTTTTTTTTAATTATAGCTACCAAAAAGTATCCCAAATCATCCTCGCTCAGACATTTTTTCTGATTCTTCACCCTCCACTTTTCTTACTCTTTCTTCTTTATTGACCTTTCCTCTTAAGTTATCCACTTATTGTTTATGTCTGCTTTAAAGCAAACCTCAAATGCTATTTATTTCACATCTTTTCAGCCTGTCTCTCTTATTGTACATCTCCATCAGTACAATACACAGCAACACACACATTTTGTGTAAAAATCTACCTTAATACAAAATATTACCTTCTCTTAAACACTAAGGAAAAGCATATTTGTGGCATTTTGCACAGCAACTTCCATGACACAACTGAAAAAGAACAAACTAGGAAATTCAGATGTAGGAGCTTTAGATTAGTATAATCTCTTGGGGCAGTTTGGCTAAACCTTGAATGCAGATTAAAATTACAAGCCCTAAAATACAGGTTACATACCATTGTGGAACATTATGCAATGTAAAAAAAGCTACTGCCAGGAAATGCAGATACAGTTGCACTTCCCAAGTGAAGCAAATCAGTTTTATTTCCAGCAAGATCCCCATGATGGCACCCCTTGCACAAGTTTGGGATTCAGTCACCTTCAAAGACATTCAATTTTTAGACCAAACTCAGTGCAGTGCATGGCACAGGAGACATCAGTGTACATTAATTCTATATATAATGCAGCACACATTGCAGAGTGTGTGGTTCCGTGACCAGAAACAAGGCATTAATAAATTGGTCAAGTATGAAGATGGCACATTATCCACAAAAGTTATTAGCATCTTTGAAACATCAAGAGACACCAATGTTGAATTTGATGAGGACAGACTCCTTGTCAAGCCTGGAAAAACTCTAGGAGCGGGAAGACGACAAATGGAATTTTAAACAATATCTACTGAGTGCCCCAAGGAAGAGACTGGCTCTGTACACTCTCATGCTACAATGACAGTGGATTCTACCTCACAAACACACCCTGGTAAGCAATGTGAGCAGCAAGACCAGAATTTTAGTTGAGAGCTATTGTGAACAAAATGAAAGTTTGGTGTGCTTGAAACAGACTAACGAAACTAGAAGAAAGGATTTGAGGTTACTAGCAAACACTAAGAATTTTTTTTCCTCAAAAGATGCAATAATCCTTACAACCATGATACTGCACTGACCCTATAAACTCACACAATACATTCAAAAAATCCCAAGGCTGACAATTTATTTCTTCCTATAGGCCAAGCATTGCAGAAGTGAGCAAAGCCTGAGCAGTGCTAACCAGGAAAGCCTGCTGACATTCAACAAGGTAACAGCAGAAAGCAAAAGCCACCAAAAAGCCTTATCAAATACCACAACCACTGATGCTTACACATCTCAAAGAAGAGATTTCACTGTTTTCCCCTACTTGGCTGGAAGAAGAAAGCAGAGAGAATAAAATCTAGCATTACAAGAGGAAGTATCTCACATGCCACTTAAGATATCTCCACACTACATTTTAGTGAACAGCACAAGTCCTCACGAGTAAAGCAGCAGCCACAGAAGTAAATGAGAAAAAATGAAAAAATTGTGACTTTAGTTAAAGCATTTATAGGTGTTAATGGCTAACAAAGGCAATATTAATGAGGTGAGTTTTAAAGGAGACTTTTCATTAGCACAACTCAAAATTAACTTTTTTTCAACAAAAAGAATAAGGTGCAAAACATGACACTAAGTTTTACTGCTGCCAATCAAACAATTCTGCTCTAATCTTTCCTCCAACCTATGCAATGAATGCACTTTCTCAACACAGAGTAAGTACTTGCTTTCATGGAAACCTGGATCAAGACTTACTAACATTTATCCAAAGTCTCTGTGATATAACCAAGCAGGAAAGACAAGATTAAGTAATACTGATACATCAATAATAGCAAAACAGGATGCAAAAATTCAGTTCTGTCACCTGCATGCCTTGTGAAACATGCCTTCAGAATCTCACCAGCATAAAAAGAATAACTGAAACACAATATAAGAAAGTTTGAAATTTTATTGCAGATTTCTTATTACATGCACACCCTTCCCATGCACGATAATCTATGAATGCTTAAAAGGAAAGAAAGTTAACTTGAATAAATCTCTTGCACTTAACCTCACACTACTAATGTCCTATAAAGCAGGATTTTAATTATCACCTTTAATAAACTGGTCTTCTCCCATTTCACAACATTTTCTTGAATTATGCTGTAGATTTTAAGATATTAAAAAAATTTAAGCACCAACTATTTCAGAAAAAAAATTTAAAAATAAAAAGCTGAGTAAATGTCAAGTTCCGCTACAACTTCTATTATGCCACAAAAAGAGGCAACAGTTAGATCACATAAGAGTGGACAGTATAACCTTAAATAACCTGTAAATGCACCATTTAAGAAACGTAGAAAGACTGTCTTATGAAATGAATTATTTATGTGGCAAGATTTGAGAGCAAATATTCAGTAAGCATAAATTGCCTTAGCTGCTTGACTTAGAAAGGACTTATATGTACTTGTGTGGATTCATTCTGTCTCTTGTTCTGTGCATTACAATGTGGTAACTAAGAGCACAGATTTAAAAACAAACAAGCCCCAGACAACAAAACCCCACAAAGCCATTCCCTACAACCCAACAAAACAAACAAACAAACAAAAAAACCCCCCAAAAACCCAACAACAAAAAAAATCACCCAAAACCAAATTTTAAAAAATGCATCATAAAAAGAGAAGAACATCAACAAAAACACGCCCAAAGGAATAGAGCTGCTTATATAACAACAAAGTATCGAATCCAAGAGAAACATAACATATACAGAAAGGATACTCAGAAAATCCAGAAGACTAAAGACCAAATTTCAGAACCACATTTAACTGGATGGAATTTCTACTTGTGGCTTCAGTAAATTCAGACAAGCTATTTTGATTGTTTCACTCCCAATTTACCATCATTTTTAGCAACACAGTTTCTTCACAACTTGTTCTGCATGTGATACCCTGCTTTGTGTAACACACGATTCTTTTTTCAGTCAAGATTCTTAGGTGCTACAAAGAAAACTATTTCACTCAAACCAAACAAAATCCTGACTTTTAGTATGTACCTGAAAATGCTTTACAGCAGCTAAAAATTGTGAGTATTGAAGAAAAAAATGGACACATTTTTCTTCCATAGAAAAATCGCATTGAAGTAGTCATCCTTGACTAGATGCAGTTGAAAAGGTCATACAGATGCATATTCACTATTCAGTCACTGGCAAGTAGTTGTGAATTGATGTTTTGCAAAGAAACTTCAGTTCACTCAGTTCTCAGTAGGCAAAATTCAGTCTAAGCCAAAGCATGATGCCTCCATTTCTCTTCTTTAAATTAACCATTCCGCCCCAAGCTATAGACTCATACGCAGTTAGAGAGTTTGCTAGAATCAGGCTATTCTGAATAAAACAAGAATGGAAGAAAACATCTTTTGGTCTATCACTCCCAAACATATTTTTTCAGAAGGGAGCTGTTTCTAAGAAAAGGCAGAAGAGCCAACCTCTGTCCCAGCAGGGCGAGTTCTATGGAATAAATTTGCAACCTATCTCAAATGCATCCTAGGAATAAAGATATAGGAAATAAAGACAGCAGCTAAACCAATCAGGTTATGTAATATATGAATGCCTCATAGGTATCACCTTGTGATATATTTACATCTCACAGAAATTATCTGTTCCAACTGACATCATACACAGAAAAACAAACCCTTTCAGGTAACCAGTAGTCCAGAACTGCCCCCAAGAATGGTGTCACTAAGTCAAATTCTGAGTGTTTTCCCCATGGCAAGTACTTTCATAACTTTCAAGGCAAGTCTGAGACCTTCTACTACTTTTGATGAGGATCTATCATTTTGAAGTCTGCCAGCTGCAGAGTAATTCCAGTCCAGCTGGACATCATAAAGTCAGCTGGTCCTCCCTACTACGCTGAGCAAAGCCTATGCTAGTCAACTGCTCAGATCCAGGTGAGTTCAGACCTGAGGATGGCAATTCCACTTCTTCTTGGGAAGTGGATCACAGTATGAGAAGTTGGGATGCCGAATACATGGTGGGACCTTCTCATGCTTGGGATCACGGTATGAGAAGTTCCCACCACGTATTCGGCATCTTTTTGTTGCAGCTTCTCATCCTTCCACTGCGCACCTTGGTGCAGCGCCTGCCTACATCTTCTCTGCAGCCAAATACGAGGCCGTTGAAGACAGCATCAAAGTCCCTTCTTCCTCTTCCTTTTTTTTACACACAACAAAATATCTCCTGGCTGTAGACGGTGTTCCCCTGCTCCTGCCAAGGCTCGGCTGTGGCCGGAGGGATGCCGAGGCTGTGCTGCAGCGCGGCGGGGAAGGTGCGCGGGCTGGAAGCGCTGCTCCCGCAGCCCGGGCTGCATTTGGCGGCCGCCGCCGCCAGGGCACACTGCGGGCTCACCATGCATGCACACCTCCGGGGCACACTGCGGGCTGGCCATGCATGCACACCGCCAGGGCACACTGCGGGCTCGCCATGCATGCACACCGCCAGGGCACACTGCGGGCTCGCCATGCATCCCGCACACCGCCGGGGCACACTGCGGGCTCCCATGCATGCACACCGGCAGGGCACACTGCGGGCTCACCATGCATGCACACCGCCAGGGCACACTGCGGGCTCGCCATGCATGCACACCGCCAGGGCACACTGCGGGCTCGCCATGCATGCACACCGCCAGGGCACACTGCGGGCTGGCCATGCATGCACACCGCCAGGGCACACTGCGGGCTCGCCATGCATGCACACCGGCAGGGCACACTGCGGGCTGGCCATGCATGCACACCGCCAGGGCACACTGCGGGCTGGCCATGCATGCACACCGCCAGGGCACACTGCGGGCTCGCCATGCATGCACACCGCCAGGGCACACTGCGGGCTCGCCACCCATCCCACACGGCCAGGGCACGCTGCGGGCTGGCCACCCATCCCACACGGCCAGGGCACGCTGCGGGCTGGCCATGCACCCCGCACCCGGCACCGCCCGCCCCTGTCGCCACACACTGCCGCTCCTGCCCGATCAGCCACAGGCACGCTCCTGTCCCGATCAGCTTTTCACGAGGACAAAATCTCTACAACTAGTAACACATTGCCCCAGTGGGGCGTTTTAGTATAGTAAAATAGTATACTATTTAGCATAGTAAAGCGCTTTAGGTAGGTTTTCCATTCCATCATTGGCAACAGTCAAACAGAAACTTCAAAATCTTTAATTATTTTACTTTGGAGCTAGAAGTTTATGGCCAACAAATGTGATAAAAGAAAGTTTAAAGACCTGTATTTTTAACCTTGCATTCAGTTTTTATCCTCCATCTATCTCAGTTATGTCTCCTGAAGCTGTTCAGGCATTCAGAAGTAGCACAGGCTTATGCACTGCAAAAAACAGAAATTAATATTGTCCAAAAATTGCTACTGCAGTGGGGAGTTTAGGCACTCCGCATCTCTGAAACTGTGACCTGAATTTCACTTTACCAGTAGTAGACAAATCCTGAATAAAGAAGAGGAAAATTTTCATAGTACTTCACTACATTTCCTGCTTGGTTTGTAGAGAAGTATTTATTATTTTTATTAGGAACTTCAGCTTGTTTGGGCTATGAAGGAAACAATCCTGCCTAGTATTTTGTCATCCACCCTTCACAGTTTTGGTATGCAATATAATCTCCACAGAGTCAGATCAGATACTCTTTTCTGCCCTTGATCTAAATATTAACTCTGAACTTAGCTTAACTCATTAGTTGAGAGAGCCATATAGACACTAGTGTACCAATAAGCTTCCTCCTAGAGTTCACATATGCTCTTCAATAATTTACTGACTTGATTTGGCATAAGGGGATAGTGCCAGAAGCATTACAGTGAGATATGACAACCTTCCCTCTCATCTCAGCATTGCTATTTCTAGTACTTGAGGATGGTGGGCAGGGTGTGTGCTGGACTGAGTAACAGCTGAGGAGAAACAATAGTACTCTTCCCCTCAACTCCAAGACCAATTTGTCCCTAACTATTAAACAGAAATGTAAGCTATCCTAGAAGCTCATTTGTTTCCAAGCAAAAAGCCCAACACGCTGGAGGGTGGCACAGCCTAGGAGTCACCATGCCCTGCATCTTCCCTCACTGCAGCCCCTCTTCAGACGCCCCCTCCTGCCCACAGGGGTCTGAAAGGACCACAGCCGTGTGTACACAGGTCAAGGAGGAGGCCAGTCCCAACACACCAAACTTCCATAGAGCAGGCTACATTCTTCCATCTAAACACTCCCACCTTCACTAACAACCACAGTGCAGCTATCACAAACTTTTGATTGCATTTGAGGTTTACCACACATGTTGTGGTAAATCAAAATGATCAGACAGAATAACTAGACAGATACATATTATTTACACCTACACTCTGTTTAATGACACAAATGACTAGCCTGCAGTTACATTTTCTCTTCTTCTAAGAACTAAAAATTAAGAGTGCGAGATTTTCAAAAATAAATAATTTTCAATTCCACTACAAAGCTTTTCTTTCAAAAAAGACTTGGTTGTGACAAGCACAGGAATAAAACAAATACACTTTCATTTGTGCCCATAGCCACAGCCCTGTGTTTGCCCTGTAATACCAGTCATACAGATGCTCCAATTGTGGATGCAGCTATTATTACAAAACATAGCACTGTAGTAATCATCTGAAAATAAAGTTGTACAGTGGCCAACAGTAAGTGGGTGACATTTGTTATGCTAACAAGGCTCAGATGCTATAGCTACATAACTTCTGTGCTTCAATAACACTATCGTGTTACAGGTAGGTAAAAATAATGATCTATTTTACAGCGGTGCAAAATGCAAATTATTTTGGTAAGTTTGTAATACCTCTGGATCTTTCACTGATTTCAAGTACTGATTTTCTTTATATATAATATACTTAAACATTGGAATATTTAATACAACATAGCTAGTGTATTAATTAATATATTTGTTTTTTTATACACAGATTAAGCAAGACTGAATGGCGAATGCACCACTGAGGAACAAGAATACTGGAACATTTTTTCTCTCCTGTAAAGTTAAAATTTTCTTTTTAAACAGAAAATAAATACTGCTTGGACTTTAAAAGAAAACATACTGAGGACATAGCAACAGGACACTACAATCTTGTATATTAAAAACCAAACAATATGCATATTAAACAACACCCAAACGTCATCTTTCAATACATATGTGTGGAGTAGAAAAATTTCAACTGCAGCAGGCTCACCGCAGTCTCAACTTCACTACAGTGATTCAACTTCATGCACAGTAGTATCAAACAAGTAGTTCCTGTAATACTTTAGATTGCAGAATAAGAAGTCAAAGTGAAGTAGAGAAGCAAAATGTCAAACCTAACGTAAATATGGTGAAGTCTCCAAATAAGTAAGCAAACCTTTAAAGCCAGGTACAGAGGAATCTATACAACATGCACTAGCAGACCTTGAAAGCATGTGAGCATCTAGATTACTACTTCATATTAACTCAAAACATTGAGCAGACAACCAGCCAAACTTTTCAAGACTTCACTTTGATAACCTCAGTTCATTTGTGAAGGTTTATGTCATGGCTCAATCCCAGCAGGCAGCTCAAGTACCACACAGCTGCTGGCTCACTGCCCACCCACCACTGGGATGGGGAGAGAATTGGAAGGGCAAAAGTGCAAAAAACTCATGGGTTGAGATAAAGACAGCTTAATAAGGAAAAAGGAGTAGTATAAGAAGAAAAACAAAACTCCTCAAAGAAAAACAAAACCAAACCACCACAAATGATGCAAAAATCCCACAACTGCTCATCAGCAGCCAACCAGCCAGTCCCAGAGAAGAGGCAGTGCTGGCAAACCTCTCCCCTTCCTCCCATGCTTTGTTGCTGAGCATGATGGTGGTATGGTGTGGAACATTTCTTTGGGAAGTTGGGGTCAGCTGTCCCAGCTGTGTCCCTTCCCATCTTCTGTGCACCCCCAGACAACTGGGTGCTGGAGCAGCACGAGAAGCAGAAAAGGCCCCAAATCCAAATTGCTGTTTAGCAATTCCTAAAACACCAGTGTGTTATCAAAACTATTCCATCACAAATCAATAACATAGTCCCATACAAACTCCTATGGAGAAAAGCAATTCTTTCCCTTTCTAAGGTAGCACAAGGTAACATCAGAAGTCAACTTGCAAGAAAGCATCCTATCTTGCACACAAGAATTCACAGAGCTTTACCCACCCTTAAGTACAGCTCTTTAAGAGATTAACCCTTTCTGATTATTCTGACATATTCAAAGAGAATTAGAACTTAGTTAAATACCATATTTTCTTTCAGCAGAATGTTTTCCCTAACAACTCAGTTTCCAGACTAACTCTATCCACATTAGTTTATGCATTTCCAAGCCACACTACTGTTGCCTAGTAAATAATTAAATGCAGAAACATTTTACTCCATGACAGCAACTGGAAGACTATTAAAAACACATAAAATACAAGATGCATTTACAGATCCTTTTGAATGCAACTCCACATGCACCACATGTATTCAAGGATTTGTGAGACAATGCTTCTTTCAGGAAGTTGCATTTGTTTTTTTTAGAATAGAACACCAATATGCATCCTTTGGAGTTGCATTAATTCACAAATAAGAAGAATATTTATTAGATTCACCACAGATTTACAATGTTTGCAAATATTTTCTAATGATAATAATTTGTAAGGCAGGGGAAGTAATGAATTTCTATCTGGATCAACATTATAGTGACTCAAGACCTAACTAACTTGGTAAGTAAATGGTAAATACAATAAACCTGTCAGTTATTCCAAGCTTGAATTGCAGAGAGTGGAAGTACAAAACCACAAACTTTTGCATATCTTCCTTCTTCACCTCCTCTCCAACGTCAGCCCTTACCACTCCCCCAACTGTTATAGTTCTACCTTTTTAAATTCCACCCTGTCTCCCTCATCATTCATTCAGCTCATGTTTAATTCCCTAGCTCTCTCCCTTTTCCATACTCCTCCCTCCCCTTCTTCAGATCCCATCGCTATTCCATTTAATTCAAACAATCTCCTTCCAATGCACTGTCCAAGTTTGAGGGGAGAAGAAAGGGCCCAAAAGTCTGTTCTTGCTTTTAATCCTTACACCTGACAACACAGTTACAAGACTGCATGAAATCTTTCCTTGCCTTCTCATGTATAAAAGCCCACTGATGTATAAAAGCTTTCTCTTAAATCTCTACTGAACTTTTGCAAACATTTTTTGAATGGTTTACACCCTGGCCAACTATAAACAATGTCTATTTTGACAGATAATGTCATATCAGAAACTAAAGAGACAGCTGGTAAAAGCATATAATGAATACAAATTCCCTACTGGTTATCTCAAAGTACAAAAATCATCAATGTCAAAGTTAATCTGAGGTACAGAGTTCACCAGAGTTCGGTTTTTTTAACCATGAACATTAAAATGTACTTAATACAAAACCCTTAAAGATAAAAAAAACCAAAACCACATAAACTGGGGATTGCACTTTGTTGTTTTTACTTTGGTTTTAAATTGTCCAGAAGCAGATGTAGCAGAAAGCACTTAAACGTACATGTTTAAAGTTTAGCAACAAAAATACCTGAATTGCTAAATAATCTCAACACTAGTCTAATTTGCTCCCTGTCTCACATAGGAAAAGCCACCAAGAATGCAGGAGAAGAGTACAGCAATGATCAGGGCAGGTGTGATGGCCTTTTCGCCCCTCAGCATACCACGCATACAAAGAAACAAAACAGTAGAAGGAAGCACACTTCATCCACCCTCTTAAGACTTTTAACTGGTACATTTACCTATGTTTAGAGGTATACATGCTGAAGCACAAAAACTAGAACTCATCCTTAGCTTCAAGGAAGGTTTGATATAGAACAGACAGACAGAACCCAATAATTGTTGAAATAGCTTTTGGAGACAATAATGTAACTGAGAGACTAGTGATGCTAAATTCACACCTGAAACATGCAGGTGCATGTTTCACCAACAAGGTCCTGATCTAGTCACTAATACCCAGAGAACTAAGCACCCAGTGTACCTGCATGTTTGTCACACACAGCACAGCTGTACCAAAAACAACCACAACAGTGCCCCAATGGCCTAACCCAGCACAATTCAGACAACTTCAGTTGCTGCTGGTTCTGTTGACTTCATTGGTATTATGCTAGCAAAGTTTTTCATTGTGCTTACACATATGGATCATGCTTTCTGAGGCAAGCGTGTTAAAAATGTAACACTTTTAATAAGTGCTTTATAATTGCCACAGTGGTTCAGCAACAAATTTCAAGAAAAACCAGGCAAGCCCACAACCATACATTTACTCTCAGAGCATCATATAACAGTGAAAGTCAACTCAGTTTTCATACAAAGACATTTTCATAGAACAGCACAAAATGATGTGAAATTAAATCCTGATGAACTTTTTATTGACAGAAAAAAAGCCATAACTATTATAAACAAAACTAGGTTGTTAAGGTTACGTACTGCACCTGAGGTATTCCATGGCTGAGGTAGCCATGGAATAAACACTGTGCTCTTAAAAAGTAGAAGTAAGTTAATTGTAAGAACATTACATCACAAGCTAGGCCCTAGAGATCATATGGCAGAGGAGTAAACACATGCAGTCCCACCCTAACAAGTAAAACATTGTAAGTTTACACTCCTAGCTGGCAACAAACACCAAGAATTATGTCATTTGCTTTCTGCTGGGACTCCTCTTTACCTTTTTTTTTTTAAGTAGTTTCTTGTTGGTTCCAGCCCAAATTTGCCCGAGTAAAAGACTCATTATTGTAAATACAAGAAAAAATGTAGTAAGAAGAGAATACATAGAGAAGCACTGCTCATAAATGAGATCCTTAGAAGCATAAAATTAAAAAGGAAGCTTTTGACATAATTGGATCAGATTTCAAGAAAGTTAATTTGTAGCTCTGAAAAGTAAAGACTATTTAAGACTAAATGCACCCTCCCCATTACATTATGGGTTTAGTTACTGTACCAGGCATGATATAATGAAAGCAACTACGCACATGTTTGAATGCAGAAGCAAAATCCTTAATCCAATGAAGTACAAAGCACAGCAATTTCTTTGAAAAAGTAAAAATGCCATAGATAAGAATAATAACTAAGAAGGGCTGTTCCCTAATATCAGATAGTATAAACTAAGTTTTTATTAGAGAAGTAAAACGTATGGAAACACCTTCTGGAATAATAAACAAGCAAAGAGCAGAAAGAGTACACAGACCTAAAATAATTGGCTGGATGTTACACCATGTGTATGCTATTTCTTTGTTGCATCCAGCAACAGAGGCTATAAACATCCCATGGACACAGCGCTAGAGTTTCTATGGATATGGGAACAATCAAATCAACCTACTTAAACTAAGTTTCCAAGCTCATACCAGAAGTCATCATCTTAATACCAAGTCAAATTGAAATTTTTGTAACAAAAATTCCAAACAAGATAGTCTTTATTTTTCTCCACTGTTTAAGAATAGCAAATCAAAACAGTACAAAAGAAAAAAATTGCTACATTGGAAGCTTATTCAAATTATTTTTTTTTAAGTTTACTTTAGAGTTTCATTTGTCTTAAAATTATTTTTCCTGTGTGGTATCTTACTCTTTAAACATTTTTGCCAATAATTTTCTGATTAATTATAAAAATCCAAGCTTCAAAATTATTCATTTGCATGGCCAGTAACATCTCTTCATACATAAATAGCAAAAGAAAATATATGTACAAATGTAAATGCAACATACAAACAGTCACCTGGAAAAAATTTACTAATTCAAATTGCAAACAAATGTTACATACAAACAATGTTTAATATTCTACTCTATACTACAGGGATGGAAGAAAACAAAGAAATTATTAAACCTTGTACAGAGACAAATGTTCATCAGTAAAACTGTCACTCTGTTTACACAAACAGAGATTCAGAGAACTGGAAATGCCCATGGCTTATAACATAAATGTATTTAATCCTGGATATATAATTCCTTCAGCATCACCATATAGCAGCTTCATTACATACAAAGAAGCCTGCCTTATTAGTACTGTACAATAAATTAAGCTAACTATCATTGATTACAATACCAACAATAAAAAAGCAATTGCTATATTACTAATTTAAGACTGTTAATCTTTGGGGCATATCTGTAAAACAGACACCACCTCTATTCCATTACCATTACCAGTGTATTTTTTTCACCAGCATACTGGTTTACCCCAGGTATTTCTGACCATGCTGAACTATGCACAACATTGTAGTACATGCAGTTGTTCTTTGAAATGGTACAGAAGCAATGGGCCACTTTAGAAAGGTTATGTAACAGTGCTGCATCACATTATGGAATTTCAGTCAGATGGGTCTGTAGGTTTAGTTTATGTTCATATATATGAACACAGACATGCGTGTGCATATGAACAAAAAATAACCCAGAACATCATGACATTATGGGAAACCCACTCATTAAAATCATCATTGAATTTGCTATAATAATACTCATATATCTTCTGCTACTGATAACAGCTAGGAAATGTACAAGTGGATTTTAGTCCTATTGTTGTTAACAGTAAATCAGAAGCATAAAAATCACTGGGAAAAAGAAAGAGCTAGCAGACCCATACCTTCAGAAAAAACATGCTACTGGCTTTTTGAAAAATATATTGCTTGAGTATTCAAATCTCTTCAGTCATATTCTAATTTCTCTGCATCACCACAGAAGCGGATGAGAAAGAAACACATATCAAGATCAATTAAAAGAACTCTACTGTATTTATAAGAAAAGGTGTTTGCTATTGCACTGGACCTGCAGAGAACACCAAGAACGCCTCCCTCGGGCAGCATCACTGAAGTGGTTAAAAGTAATTGAACAAGAAACACTGGTTTTGTCTGGAGACAGAAGGGTTACTTGGGGATACTACAAATTTGGGAAGAGTTAATTATGTTTGATAGATCATGAGGAACGGCACAAATGCAGAACACAGAGAAGACTCAGAATAATCCTTCAACCAGGCAAAGCTGCATAGAGAGCATCACTGGCGCTGACCGCAGGCATTCCTTGTGCAAGCTTCCCTGGCTTGGCCTCCTGACAGGACCAACAGCACCACAGAAGCCACAGGAAGCTAAGAAATAAAAGATGAAGCTATGGAGAAAAAGGCAATGTTTTGATCAGCCTGGCACAGAGTGTGGTGCTCAGTAGCACACTGGAAGCCGTGAATGCAGAACACATCAAAACAAACCTGCAAGCAGGTCACAGCCTCCTTCTCCCCACAAGCAACCCTCAGCTGCATTTCGCACGCCTGCTCCATTTAAAGCTTCCTGCATTAAATGCTACTGCCAGAACCAAACAAGCAATGAACTCATCCAGCTTGTCCATAAAAGCACACATACAAGAAGAAACATTCAAATTAACTTCCACTGTGATTTTTAATGATGATAGTGATAAAAAATATGCAGAACTGACTAGAATACCAGACAGTTTAACTGGGCAGCTGAAGAGACTGATTTAATTCTGTCTTGAGGTTAAATCAATATAAAAAAAAGGTCCTGTACTACCAAGAACATTTACCATCAGATGTGCAAAAGCCTAGTTTGGGAGAAGTTTAAAGGAGTGGATGAGGTGATAAAGTTGAGGAGGAGTATCACACTGTGTAAATGGCTTTTATCCAGTGACGCAGTAAATGCGAAAATTCTCCCTGGGTGCGAGGCAGAGTAAACAGAAGAGGATTAACGCCACGGCTCACATCTCTACCTGAAGGCAGTGCCAGGGAAGGCGGCTGACCGCCCACACCGCTGCTGCAGGCAGCTGGCACCACGGCTTCGCACGGAGCAGAGGGAAAGCTGGCACAGCTGCTTGCTCACTTCTATCCCAAAACAATCCCGAGCTGGACTCGCTCAGCATCCTGCTCCTCAGCGGCGTCTCAGCAAGCCAAGGCAGCTTTGGCCACCTGCCCACTATCAGTTTCTCTGCAGCAGAAATCACTCCTGTTGCTCGCTAAGAAGTCAAACACTGCAGATAAACACAAGCACACACCTACCATTTCTCTCTCGATCAGTTTTTTATGGTGGAGGTTGAAAATATATGCATCAAAGGCAATTTTCATACCACCTTCAGCCTTCATTCTAATAGTGAAAAATGTTTTCCAGATACATTTCTGACAAATGTGTAGTATGTAGCTTCATACTGCAAAGATCTTTCCACACAGAGCAAAGGGACATAATTGTGAAATGGAATTCTAAAAATCTTCACATCAGACACTTAACACAGAGACGATTCCTTTCACTGACACCAAATATCTACATTCACTATGTGCATGTGGCATTTGTCTATTCACCAGGTCAGCTTTAATGCATAAGAGTATCCCACCCCTCCCCAAGTCTTACATCTATCTAAAATAAAATTCAATTAGCCAGAATCAGTAGTAATATCAAGCAAAAAGACCGATAAAAATGATAACATAACAGTAATTTGCATACTGATAATGATTAGTCTCTAATTAGTATTAAGTGACTTTTTTGATCAAGACATGTAAAAAACAAGCCCAAAAATGCAAGTCACCACTTAGCCACTCTTACTATAACACCACCACCACTCATCATTTAACACATAAAACAGTACTACAGCTGTCGGCAGAAATCATTAAAAGAACAAGACACAAGCATCACCAAATAGTATCTGTTATGATTTACCACCCTGGGTGCTATCAGTAATTGATTTTTTTTAACCTCCTGTACTTTCTAACATTAATACAACAGCAGCAATACACCGCTTAACACTGGACTGTTGACAACAGTTTGACAACAGTTCAAACAGTACATGTTAACTGAAATTATTTTCCTGGAAGGATTTTTCATAACAAAATAAAGGAAAAAGAGAAAAAGTAAAGGAAAGCAAGAAGTAATGTACAATCAAGATCAAGAGAGCATTGAAGAAACATCAGACATAAAAAGTTTCAAGAAACTGAAGACAAAAGTTCTTCAAAGTTTTCATATCAACTACAACTTGTAATGAGAAAAGCTCCAAATGAACAAGAGTAAAGTTAATCACATTTGCTAAACAATACATTAGTTTGTAATCTGAATTGAACATTTCTTACTGAATAAGAATTCACTGAGTCTACTTTAATTGACCACACCCTTGTATATAACATGGAATTCTATAACAGAGTAGTCAATTCAAATGCTGAGTGCCTAAACTCGAGTACTATTTAATTAGGCAAATGAACAGAGGTTCTAATTAATGATCTTGTCTTAAAAAAAGATGAAATAATCTTTGTATAAAGTACAAAAATACTTATGCAGATGTCATGAAAGCCTTCTCCACCTCAAAGTATATTTACTTCAGAAGTCCCCTCTTATTCTACTTTGCTTGCTTACACGTTTTTTGTAGATGAGAGATGCTTATTTTAAGTAATGGAAAATGCTAAGGAATGGCAATTGTCCTTTTACCACTGCCTTCTTTAGACTCTCATTTAGGTAGCTTTGCACTCATCACAAACTATTATCTAGTGCTGGTCCACAAACTTAAGCACCCATTTACTAAATGCTTTAACAGATTATTGTCAGTAAATCTTGAATATATGAACCTTGCAGATGCTCATTTAGTACTAACAGCTCCTATATAGCTTTTGAACTACACTGGTTTATTTTAAAGACAGCATTATGCAAATCCTAAATGGAGGTAGTAGCTAACAGAGTAATGCTCAGCATGAAGGTGACTTAATCCCACCACTTAAGGAAAGCAAAACCTTGATAGTTTGAAAAAGCTTGTCTAACTTGTTGAATCAAGCACCATTTCAAAGCACCGCTTCCAACCAACATGAAAAACTTCATGATCAGTGATCAAGTATCTTGTTGAACTACTTCAGACAAAAGATAAGAAATTGGTCTTTAAGAAGAAGCAGAACTGAATATATTATTTTCAACCTATGATTTTATTTTAGCTAGGCACCTCCAAAAACATACAGGTTAAAGGAGCCCCACTGTAAAAAACCCAAACTAAAAAAATAGGAAGTTTTGTTGGTTCTTCCCACACCCATTGCTAACTAGCAGTCCTGCACATCTCCACCAATTCCTACTAACAAAGCAGGACTCCAGATTTCCTCAGTGACTGATGAAGAAGAAGAAGAAACAGAGGAAGCACCAAAATATGTTCAACCCATGACCTGTAACACTTGGTGGTCTTTTAGCTTTGTGACCAAGATTTCTGATGGCAGGAACCACAGACACTGAGAGGCCCATGGGAATGGATGCTTCTTTCTCACTGCAGCTAACAGACTAACCAGGAGCTGCCACATCACTGGGAGCCTATTAAGAGTTTTTCTCCAGATAAAAACTTTTGTCAAAAGACCTCCTCCACCATGCCTGTAAACTGGAGGGAAATTCCAATGCTGCATGCCAAATAGATAGAGTTTGAGAGGAATTCACAGGCTGCCTGGCAAGAAGAGAACAGGGGCAAGTAGGAGGAGAGGCACTACTGTCCAGGCCTCCATCCCAATGGCCTCTACTCACCCACAGCATGGCTGAGGCTGCTCCTCCCGCAAGGAGACCATCTGGGCACCAGCAGCAGTGGGAAAAGTTCCACTGTGCAACCAGGAAAGTGGGGAGAGCACCTACAAACAAAACGGAACAGAATGTGAAACTGAATTTGAGGAAGATGAGATAGGTAATGCTCATTGAATTCTAAATTCTGTGGAAATATATTTGAAACTTGAAAGGAAATCAAATCACATATCTCAAGCTTAGCAACTTCTGTCTAGTGTGTTTTTAATAAAATGGAAGATTTTATCCCAAAGAAATTCCTGGAAACATCCTGACTATAAAGAACTATATGAGAAATTCAGTTTACATACAAACTAACTTCAGGAACAAGAGACACAAGCTAATTAGAAGAAACTATGAGAAACCTGCATCCAGTAAATTAAATCAGTATTCCATGTACTAATATTTCCACACACAAGTCAATCTACAGAAAAACAATGATGTCTTTGTAATGACTTACTGTCATCTAGGGCAAAACCAAAATAAAAGCAAACATGCTCTATCTGAAAAGAGCTGGGACTTAAGGGAAATGCAAGTGGTATTTTTTAATATGAATATTTCCCCTCCCCAATTTCAAAATTCTTATTACATCAGAAGAAAATTATAGAGGATTACACTGTACCACAAAGTGACACTCATTACAGAATAGTATCCCAGTCTGGGCCTTGAGATCTATCAATATTAATAAAAAATTGATGAAATTGCCCATATAAGCTCTATGACAAGGAACTTATGAGTTTGTTTATAGCATTTGGTTTAAACACAAAAAATTATGAACTCAACTACTAATCTTTTTTTGTTTGTGCTACAATGTAAGTAGCCATAGTAATAGATCCATTGAAGGCTGTTAATTAAACAAGTGTACAAAGAGAATATTTTCTTCCATGTAAAAGATAGCTGGCTAGCAACATCTTAATTAAATTGCAAA
Source organism: Melospiza georgiana (assembly GCF_028018845.1). NCBI lineage: Eukaryota > Metazoa > Chordata > Aves > Passeriformes > Passerellidae > Melospiza > Melospiza georgiana. The sequence goes on along the minus strand of NC_080432.1, from coordinate 48,220,095 downwards.
TCCTGTATTGAAAAAATATTAGATAAAAAAACCTTAATCACCTTTGACAATCAATCTCACCCTAAATGTTTAAAATAATTAATCATGTTGAAGACAGATAAGTTATTTGTTTAAAGGCTACAGTCATAAAACCAATGAGGTCTCACATTTATAGAGCTATTTAGAACTAACACAAAGGCATTTTTTGCATGAATAGCTTCCTGCAATTCCAGAATCCCTGGAATGCAAATTCAGTTATGAAACCAATTAATCTTTTAAATTACTTAATTATCTCTCATATCGAACAAACAGGCAATTGTAAAATACAAGAGAAACAGGAGGCCGAATGAAGGCATTTATAACTGTACAATCTCTCACCTACTCCAGAAAAACAACTGCCCTCTGGAAGTGGCAATTTCCCCTGCCAGGCAGGAGCCCGGGTACATCTGCAAGCAGCTGGGCTCACAGCACTCTGGCTGGAGTGTTTCTCAAGTGCCTGGGTATACTCCATTTGAGATCTGCTCATATTGTCAGCTGGAAAGGTGAATATGAAACAGATTGTCAAGGGCAACAAGCACCTTGGTTCAGCCTTTACTTCAAAAGGCTCATGTCAACCTTTCCAGAACCAAAAGTTCATCTGTCTCTCCTACCCTGAAGCAGCCTGAGCAATAGTCTTAGTAATTTCACTTTATATATATATGTATATATATATATTACTTCCGAGAAAAAGCTAGATTTTCTTCACTGCAATTTATCAAGTTTATTTTGATTTAGCACTGACCCCTGTGAAAAAATATTTTTCCCCAATTTATTTGGTTTTTGCTAATTTCCTCTTATTTTGCCTACTTGCTGCATTAATCCTTCACTTTCATCTGCAGAGGTTTGCCCCAGTATAACACTGGGAACAGTGATAAACATGTGCTTCATGTTCTCAAGAGACCAATGCAGTACCTTACACACTTGCCTATTACAGACTCTCAACCTTTTCTTCAGGTCTGGATAGTCCACTCTAATTACTTTCTTTTACAAATGGAGACTGTACACTTTTTGGAAATGTCAAGATAAAAGATTTTTAATATAATTTGGTTTTTTTAAAGCAGCATTGCCCTATTCTATTTTTAAAAAAGCGCCTTAAAATAGCTTGTTTATATTGCTTGACACCCAGCCATTAGGTCTGCCGCCCATTCAACACACTGCCATTCAACTCTTGATTTTAAACACATTTCAGATCCACATGTCTGGTTTTCTTTGAAACCAAACCACAAGTGCCACAGATATTGCTCAAATTTTTAAAATAAAAAGCACATTATGTTGAAAGGCTATATAGAGAGGGGGAAAAAAAACCACAAAACAACAAAATAAGGTAGCATTAAAAGTCTCTGGTTTAGATTACATTTCATCATTAGAAATTGTAACTAACACTTTTTATCATTTCCCATTGAAATTGTATTTCAGTTGCCTCTAACTGGCAAACTTAGCCCTTTAACCCAGAACTCATTGTATTTCAGCACCAGTATTTTCTATTAAGGAGAAAAAAACATCACATTTCAGCAATGTCAACTTGGATTTCTTCAAGGAAATGTGAGAAGAGAAGCAATACTGGCATTTCTTGCCAGTGCTAAAAGCAACTTAATCCTTTTTTATTTGAATTTCTCAAGCTTGTGCAATCTGCTAGCATCTCTACCTGAGAGGTTTTAAATTGGTTGCCAATTCCAGTCAAATAAGGATGGAGTTCGAAATACAGGAAAATACACTCTTAAAAGTTAAGGATAAGGAAGAATAAAGTATCTGATTATTGCCATTATCTAGTAACCTGAGAGACAGAAAAGTAGAAAAGGTGGTTTCTTTTCTTTGTTGTTGGGTTTGGGTTGGTTTTTTGCAGGGATGGGGTGAGTGGGGGGTTTGAAGGATTTTTTTGTTTGTTTGTTTGCTGTCAGTTTTGTTTTTTTGTTTAGTTCAATACTCTTTTGCCTTTAGGAATAGTTGGCAGTCACCATATGTTTAGTTGTTAATTACATATCATGCATCTTTCTTTGCCTAGTGCAGGTGCCATGGAAGATGCAAAAAGAGGCAGAAAAATGTAAAACACAGCACGAGCCTTTCTAACAATGAAAAGGAGGTTGTGTCACCTACACATGCTCAACTTGAGGCATCCAGCTGAAGTATCTGACCTATGAACCCAATTTCCCCATCCTGACATAACACTATGGACAAGTCTGGATATCTGCAAAGGCATTTCAGACCTTTGGTGACCTGGATCATCTTCCCCACTTTCCTTGTTAACCACAATGCAACATATCCACACTTTTGACGCACTAAAAAACGTGCAGAACGTATCACAATTGCACCTACCAGAAACTATCCTAATACAAACAGCCCAGAATATTCTTCAACTCTTTCAAAGAACAGATGTACCACTATGTATGTATGTGTAGGTTTTCTGGGCTTTTCTTCAAATAGAGACATGGTAAAATAGATAATGATGCAAGAACAAAGCACTCTAGAAAGGAACAGTTTAATCAGTTGCTCATATTTTTAGTATTATGAGTAATCGGTGCACTAAACTTATGTTTATATGCTAATAACCATACCAAGGCTAAAAGAGATGCTGCAGTGCTGCTAGACAGCATAAGTCTGCTATGAAAGAGACTGTTTTAAGTAATCTAGAAGTAGTGAGAAAATATATAACTGTATTTTTTATTTATGAACTTTGCTTGTGCCATGTACAGAAGAGTATGGGAGAAGGTAAGAGCTGCAGTGTAGCAGAGACACTGCAGGAGGGGTCAGAAAGGGCTGATCTGGAGAGACAACTGGAAGAGGGCTGAGAGGAGCTGTTCAGCCAGCAGAGGAGAGAAACTCCATGCTGGAAGGCTCACCATTAGTCATCTGGCAATTTAAACTGCTGCAACTACTAGTCAAAGGGACAGCTTTAAACTCTTTATGGCTCTTCTACAGGAATGCTTTTGGAAGGCCTTTTACTTCAGGCATAGAAGCAAGTTCAGGTGCCCTCACTAAGTGAAGTTTTGGTAACCTCCAAATACTGTAACACAGATTAGTGGCAGATGATAATTTCAGAACATCTTTTAAGGTTATACTGCAAGCAGCAAATAAAAAAAGCAAGTGAGTACAACTTGATCTTCACACCTTCCTCAATGAAACTTTAATGAAGAAAGTTCAGAAAAAAGGTGTCTAAGGCACTTCTTACAAAACATAATTTTTGTCCTTCTGAAGTTCTCTTACTGGAACAAGTCAGCATGATATGGAAAGCATTTTGAAAAAAAGAAATACTGTAGCGTTACAATACTTTCTTAACTTTAAATTAGCTCCATGAATTAAATGATTAAGCACTTAATGGGGAAGTACAGTCTAAAAAACTACAGCATCTTTCATCTTTTTGATTTTAAAGCAGCTATCACTATAATAACAGAAAATTAAGGTTTAGTCTACTGTGCAAGACAGAATTTTGACTCCATAACATTTTTGGTGAACCAGAAAAACACCAAAAGATTGCTGAGGCAAAGTAGGACAACTCATGAAAAACAGCAGGGAGAGAGGTACAAAACCCCAAAACCCGAACAACAAAAAAAGCTTTTGTTGTTACTCCATATTTACTTGCAACCAATTTTCTTGGAAAAATTAATTTTGGATATCAACTGTTGTTGGACTTTTTCCATCCCGAAAAGACACATGCAGATAAAATGTTGATCTATATTTTCAAACATTTTGCCTTAAAGGCTGGATTTCTCATGACTTCATGGTTACTTCTTCTACAGTTCTGAAAAATGAAAAGAATATCTCAATTGAACTATGAAATTAAAATCTGGATGTTGTGTGTGAGGTAAGACACACTACCAAGAGTCAATTTTCTTCCAAATCTGAATGGTAATAGTATGAAAATCAAGTCACACTCTAAAGAATAATAATTAAATGTTTCTCACCCAAGGTTTTAGGGCAAGAGATAGTAATAACCTTTCAAAAATACATGAAAGCTATTTGGGAAATGGTCATTTTCTTGCAATATTCTGGCATTGTAATACAACCATTAAAGCAATAATTTACTGTAGAATGCAGCTTTAATATTTTTACATACTAGAACACTTACAGTTGGACAATACTAAGATGGAAGCATGCTAAGAATACAGAAGAATATATTAAAATATTTAGCTCATGATTATAACAATTTCTGAATTGGATGTTATTTCTACTGCTCTACAATTGTTTCACAGAAAAAAAATCCTTAAGGCTTTATTTGAAAAGTTGGACTGCCAAGAATGATTAGTCTCCTTGTTCAAAGGAAAGAACAGTATGATACAGCCAGTGCCTTTCTGTCTTACATGCCTACCCTAGAAAATTTTCCCTGCAGTAAACACTGCATTTTTTCAGCCAAACAATAAATATATCACTCATCCTGTTCCTTGATGACCTATGTTGAAGTTCACAGCTGTGTGGATGAGAGCATAAAAGCCCTTGCAAGCAGTCTTTTTATTTTTAATAGATTCTTTTTTTTTTTCCTTGCATAGAACAAAGTCAGTTGTATTATTTTATTTAAATCAGGAAGACAGAAATACACAAGGTCCAAATCTATTCAAGTAGGGCCATCCTGAGCAAGCTGCCCAAGATCACATCTAGATGGCTTCTGTGTATCACTAAGGGTAAAGGCTTTGGTTTAACCTTTGCCAGCACTTGGTCACTCTCGAAATGAAAAAGTGTTTCCTGATGTTCAGAGGGAATCTCCTGTGTTTCAGTGTGTGACCATTGCCTCTGGTGCTGTCACTGGGCATCACTGGAAAGAGCCTGGCCCTGTCTACTGTATGCCATCCCTTCAGGTAATTATTGTGGAGACCACTCCCGAGCCTCCTCTTCTACAAACAGAACAGTCCCAGCTTTCTCAAGCCTTTCGTCATGAGAGACACAGTCTAGTCACTAATCATCTTTTTCCTCTTGGATGGACACTCTGCTACGGCCACAGCTCTCTTGGGAAGCCCAGAGCTGGACACAGTACTCCAGGTATAGCCTCATCAGGCTTGAGTAATGGGAAAGGATCTCCTCCCTCCACCTGATGGCAACACTCTAATGCAGCCCCAAGGTACCACCAGTCTTTGCTGCAAGGGCTCAGAGCTGGCCCCTGCTCACCCAGACAGCCAGAGCCTTTTCTGCCAAGCTGCTTTCCAGCTGGGCGGCCCGAGCATATGCTGGTGCTGTCTGGGGTTTTTGCTTTCCAGATGCAGGACTTGGCACTCCACCTTGTTGATCCTGCCAGCCCATTTCTCCAGGCTGTTAGGATCCTTATGGGTGGCAGCATGACCCTCTGGTTTACTAGCCAGTCCACCCAGTTCCGTATCACCAACAAATCTGCCCCCATCATCCAAATCATTAATGAAGATGTTCAACAGGACTGGTTCCAGTACTCACTCCTGGGTACACCAATAGCTGCCAGACTCCAGCTAGGCTTTGAACTAATGACCACCATTCTGTGGACGTGGCCATTTAACCAGTTTTTACCTCACTGTCTGCTCAGCCAGTCTGTATTTCATCAGCTTCTCTATGAGGATCTTATTGGAAGCAGTGCCAAAAGCCTTATTGAAGCCAAGGCAGGCAACTGTCCACTGTTCTCCTCTCATCTACCAAGCCGGCCTTATCATTATGGAAGGTTATTGAGTTGGTCGAGCATGACTTCACCACAGTGAATCCATGCTGACTGTCTAGATGACTGTCTTTACTAATGTAGACCAGCACTCCCTTGCTTTACACTCCATTCAAATACATTTTGTAATCATTCATACATATGGATCCCCAAACTATTTCAATACCAAGTGGAAGAATTGTTATTATATAAATTGACTTCTGTAACACTCACATACCACCCAATCAAAACAAATAAAAAAGCAGCTGATTTCTCCAATTAAGCCAATGAATCTTTCTAGAAAGTTGCCCAGAGTTTGACTTTAAAACTGCAAGTGATAGGAAAAATACTAATTTAATGCTTAACCAGCCTTAACATTAATGAATTTTTTCTCAAGTTTTAGCTTGCAGGTTCTAGATCTTTTGCACCTTCATCTTTAAAATCCATGTATGTACCCCATTCAATGGGATCTTTTGTCCTGTTACAGAATTGTAATAAAAATAACTGTAATACTTCTCTTTATACACTGAACCCACTGAAGAAGTTAGAATGAACTTCTCCAATTCTAAAAAAGTTACAAACATGTCTAGGAATCTTCTCCTAAGATCACAAGCTAGTTACCATTAGTAAGGTTCTTGAATTGATTAAAAAAACAAGAGCTATGCACTAAGAGCAAACAAGCAGAATGCACATGTAACACCAATACCTAAGGAAAGGTTTATCTCACTGCCATGCAAAAGCAATCTATAATTCAAATGACCTATATTTAAAATGACCTGCTTAATATTCAAGTAATGAATATTCAATTAGAACAATTATTCAGATCTATTACTTCTGTCTCACTGTAACCATAAGCTGCAGTGCTGCAGGGCCGCTGCAGCAACCCAAGGCAGACTGCAGTCGCTGGGGAATTCTGCCAGGTTCCCAAACAATCAGAAAAGAGACACAACAGATTAACCTGTCAAGTGCTCATTAAGACAGCTATGCTCTTCCTATATGGAAGTGAGGTATCCCAGAATGTGCAGGGGTATCCCCAGGTCAGTGCTCTGCTCACTCTGAGCTCACTACACTTGTAGAACTCAGCGCTGAGTGAGCTACTCATCAATTAAACAAACACTCAGCATTTGGTAAAGAACATGAAGAAGACTGCATGTTTGCTGTGTCCAGTGTGTTGAACTCTTTCAGGTGAGATCTTATGAAAACAGAAAGTTCCCCTTTCCCTGGAGGCAGCTAACCATATCCAGCCAGGGGAAGCTGCCACAGTCTCAGGATGAGACAGCAGACAGGCAGAGACACAGCAAGCCCAGCATCCCAGTGCACAGGAGATGCCTGAGAAGGCACACAACAGGTGAACAAACCAGCCACAGATGTGGAAAAGACAGCAGGACCTTCTCAAGGTCTCGGCAGGGATTTGGGAAGGCTTACCACAAATCAGAAAGCCTGTGAAAACTGCCTGGTTGGAAAGCAAAACTCTGCAAGACAGAACAGATCTGATTCTAAACCATAGCTGTCAATATTTCATCATGCAGACATGAGTTCTTGCGGTGTGAAGTTTGACTTCATATTTTGTACTCTTACATAATCTATTTTTAAAGTTAAAACATAGCATTTTGTGAGACTTACTATAAGCATGGTACAGGACAGTTCTACCTCAAAGCATCCAAACAAAAAAACCTATTACAGCAAGTAGAAAAAAGATCTTCGCTTCTCTTTCCAAAATGTTAAAATTATTAAGAGCTTAAGTTTTGATGTTACAAACATGCAAGTTTTTATCCAACACCCTTGCTTTTTTTACATAATCTGAAAACAACTAGCCTGAATGCCCATTTTCGACTTAGAGTAAGGAGGGGCCGAATTTCAGTTTAAAGATTTTCTGGGAAAGAATAAGTTCTATGGTTTATGGTGTGAACTACATCTGAGTATTTTCACTGGTTATTGCATATGAGTAATCCTGCTATGAGTCTCTTCAATTAAGTTTCACTGGCTAAAATTATAGTTGTCATTCTATGCTGGAGGTCAGATTGGATGCTATCTTCTGGCTTAAGATACAAGAATCTGGTGTTGGAAAACGCAGTAACCTGAAAGTATGCTGAATTCTACCAACTAAAACTACGTAGGAGATGAGGCATAATTAATAACCCTACTGGAACTACTACTCCAAATATAAGACCTCCCCTTCTTTTAGAGTAATATCCAAGAAATAGGTGCCTGGGTTTCATTAATTTCTACTATTTCAGAGTTAAACCTGTTATAGGCAGCACTATGTTCTCTAGATTTGTACTGCAGCACAAGGTGAAGCCTGACATGATTAGCAACTTAACAGGAGAATCCTTAAAATGAGTACTAAGCATTCTCTCCATTGTGTCTTGGCTTGTCCTCTCAAAAATGTTCCATTTGGTGCTGAAAATATTTCTCCTTCCATTCATAAACATTCTTCCAAAAATTTAGAAACTAAGAATTGGAGCATGATTTTAAGATGATTAACTATCAATTAAAATCTTAAGACCTCTTCTTAAGAAACCACAGAAGTAGAAATTTATAATTATTGAGCAATGCAACTGCATGAAAAACTAAATGTTAAGGACGTAGTAAAATTAAAGTGCCAAATTTCCTTGAATGATGCAGTTTCCAGAACACTATTTTCCTGTAAGCTACTGCTAGATCTGTGTTACAGTCCAAGTCAGAAAGTTTTAAATGGCATAAACTGTTCTTTCACATCCTAAAAATATGACTGATACACACATTGAAACATACTTGCTTTAAAAACAGAGAGCTCTTAAACTGCAAAAAATGCATTTACTTCTCTGTGCAGAGATGGCAACAAGAGACTGATTATAAAAAGTGGGAGATACATGAAGTAACAACTATGATTTACCAGAGCTAAAATGCCTATTTCTGAATTCTCAATATGAATAGATGCCATGTATATATATTTAGAAAAAAGAAAAACTAGTGAAGGAAGGAAGATGAAAACCTTGTCTCTCAGCAGAGCTTCAGGGAAGATCTTTTATTCCAGGTCAAACGATCTAATTACAGTATGCCCTTCCAGCTGTATCCCAATGGACATTACTGTTCACTAAATAATCAGTTTTTAGTCTCCCCTTCCCCTCCCTTAACGATTTCTTTCTCTTTTGCTTCCCTCCAAAATATAAGCAGCAGGGCCAGAAACTCCTAGTTTCTCTGGACTTTACTTCTTGCACTCTCATAATCATGTGCAAGCATTAATATGTATCCTGCCACTTCCAGAACTGATTGCAATACAAAAATCTACTCTTTTAATGGCACAGTATCCCAATGTACGGGTACTGCAGCATCCAACATTCTAGCATTTAGCATTGCCCTTCATTATACTTCTGCTGCTGTCCAATTCCTCTATTTCAGCTTCTAGCGCACTTGAAGTCCTGCTTCATTATATTAATAAGTCTGTGTTAAGCAAGTGTTAATTACTCAGTATTCCTGAAGAGTAAAGTGAATAACTGTCAACATTATGAAAACAAACTCACTTTCTGCCATCCTTCTTTCCTATCTTACTTAACAGTATATGACTCATGAACCACCTGTACAGATCCTATCGCCTACTTAATAAAGCAGGTATGAAGAATTGTTGCAGTAAATTATAGCAAATGAAAAAAATGAGGAGACTACAGATTACTAAGTCGATGCAGACAATCAAATGGAAGAAGAGCTACAAAGCACAGAGTTCTTCCCTCAAGTGTACACACAAGGTGGTAAAACCTCCATGAGAGAAGCCTCAAAAAAATGCTTTAATCTGAACTTTTTGCTGAGCAACTCACTGTGGGAAGTACTGCTCTGCCCTGCAGTGTTTATTAGTCACACACTCAGGCACAACACGGCTCTCTTGCTTGCCTTTACCATGTATAGCACATCCCCTGCTCAAAACAGTTAATAAAGCTTTCTGAATGTTTGAATTTACTAGGAAAGCATGAAAAGATAGTTAAACTTTTAGACAATAGCTGTCATTTTCTTTCATAGATTTTCACATATGCTGGAATAAGACCAGTTCCTTGTCAATGCCAAAACTAATTCAATTAGGACTGGTACTAAGCAAGTAACTCCCAAATGCTCATCATCTGGCCTTTTGTTTGTATTACTGATAAAATTTATCAAATTATGCTTTTCTAAAGCTCTTAAATGTATTTCAACCATGAATATTTTTCTCCATACAATGTCATCAAGGAAGAAAATGTATCATAACATCTTGGGAACACAGACAAACTACAATAATGCTTTTCACTGAAATTTTAATACTGAGTTTTAGAAAAGCTTCTTCCCCTCTTCTTGTGTACCTGAAAGATAGCTAACTCCACTGTTGCAAATATTTATTAAAATTTGCTGTCCCTGTAAAAAAGGTTAAAGTTTTTCTCAGCCCCTCGTGTAGACCAGTTCACATATTCAGTATGCAATAACCAACAGTCTAAGCAAACTCAACCTTTCAAAATAAGGTCTATGTGAACTTGGGCTACTCAGAGACAATTGCTCAGATACACTAGGATGACATCAAGAAAACCAAAGCTGTATTTGAAACTGGTAGTGGGGGCAAAAACCACAGGGCGTTCGGAAGGCTACAATGACAGCAAAAGAGAAGATTAAGGAAAGAAGAGCAGCAACCCAACGAATAACACAGTAGACTGCCACCCTCAAGGCATGGTGGCTACAGCCCTGATGGCAGCAGGTGACTCCTCACTGGCAGTGCTGCTCTAACTGCTGGCTCCAGGTGCCTGACTGGAGCTACAAGGAAAGCAGCACACAACTCTTCAGAGAGATGCCCACTGGGACAGTGGGTGCAACAGAGTCACAAATTGCAGCAAGTGCCACTCCAGTTTAACACATGGAAAACATGCTTCACAGAAGTGTGGTCAAACACCACATCTGTCTGCATGGAAAGCAGCCTGCAAACATAACACTTTCAAAATGTTACTTCAGCTACATTTACTTCTTAGCACTAAATCTTCTGCGCTGTGCGTGAGATTTTTCTTGAACAAACATCATTTCAGCCCAATGTAGCGGGTTACAGTGGGCATTTTTTGTTTCTTAGGAAGTTGGCTGCAGGCGTCATCACTTAAGACTTCAGGGTTGGATTTTGTTGTGGGTTTTTTTTTTTTTCAGTTTTAAATCACTTTGCAGGACTTCTCATTCCATATCAGTCACCAACCATTTTCTAGTGCTTTCTGCAAAATTTCAAATTTTTCTAACTAACCAGTCGTCTTTTCTCCCTTACTCCAAGTAGGATGTATATCTGAAACAATTTCTGGCCTTAGAGTATTTTTTTTTACTTTGAGGTCCATGCATAATTTATAACAACCACCATTACCTATAATCATGTAAAAGCTATCAATTATTAGTCAGATTGCTAATGGTTCCCTGTGCATGCAATGGAGTACCAGTAACTATGGCACTTCCACATCACATCATACACTATTTTGTAGTTAATGTCTTTTGATCATCTCCATATGGGAAATTTAACACATAAGTAGAAGTTATTCACTATATCCATATAATGCCTTTGAGGAGGAAAATCAGGTGTTGCCAGAGTAGGGAAATGCCACTTTTCCAAATCATAAGGGAAAAGGTAGAATGGGAAATAAAAGTTGCACAGAAACCTACAAGAATATTACCACTACAATTTTCTGAAAAACTCAGAGGAGTAGGAAGAGGGAAGAAAGCAATTAAGCAGACTTTTCATATTTTCTAAAAAAAGTGAGAAAATAAAAAAAGGACCCGTCTTGCATTGAATCTGTTTGCTTCTTCTTGCAGCTGACTATAAAGCCCTTTGCTCCCAATCAGAAGCAGTAAGATGGCATGAGTACCAACTAGATATATCAAAGTAGAAATCAATGCTGTTTACAGCTAGAACTACTAATGGACATTCTCCCAGCAGCATCAGTGCAAGAGACAAACTGCTCGTGAAAGGGTCACTGTGTAACTTTCAGCAAACTAAGGGCTAAAGACATACGTGTCAGCCTTTAACACACTCTTTATTTGAAATGTGTAGCCAAAATGGTTCTTTCTCCTTCAAGACATCTAAAAGTGGATACAAGTTAAATACCTATGACTTTTAATAGCTCCAAGAAGATGCCAGTAAGTTCTCAGTACTAATTCACTATTTTCTTTTCAGCTTCAATAACCTCCCTAGAATGCAACTGTCCACTAAAATCAACTGTGGGATAACTCCACTTATCTTCACAGCCCAGTAAGCCTGGCCCTTTAGCCTCAACTGCCTTTGTTATTAGAGACACTTAAATACATGAGCACACTCTAATTTTTTAAGCTCACAAAGATACATAGCAGTTTCTCAGATTAAGAAATTGAAGCAGAAAGATTAGCTCTGTTTCGAAGGGCTTAGGAGGAACCCTGCCACACTTACAGAAAACTTCATGTATTCTGTTTTTCTATACTTGCTGAGCTACCAGACTACATACATACAGAGCTGAAGTTAAGAAAGTCAGATCTAGCATTAATATGGTTTTAAGGCACTAATATGCTTTCAAGGCATGAAGGGTGGAAATCTATGACAGCACAGTAATGTTGCCAAAAATAACTCTTGCAAAGTTGATGACAATAAAACCAAGGGAAGTATTAAATTATGAATCATCAACTGATTTTTAAGTAAAACTCTTTGAAGGCAATGCTTCCATGTAGTTGAAGGTCAAGTAAAAGTTTGACATTTGCAAAGACTACAAGATTAGTTTATATTTACATATTTAACAAAAAGCCTAGTACCAAACCAAGTATATCTCATCCTCCAATGTTTCCTATTCTTGTTAAAGTACTGTTGAAAGATGCAAGGAACAGCAATTTTAATTCATAACAATGCTTTATTCTATCCTGTAGAAAGGAACCATTTATCCTTGCATACTCAAGACCCTAAGGCAAACTCATATGATACTCATTTGTAATCCATCTGTCCTCCTGCTTTGCACATAGCTTGTTTTTTATCACCATGCAGATTCCAACAAATAATGAAAAAAAAAATTACTTGCCTAAGCAGATTTCTTTGTCAGCATAACTACCCTACCAACTCTTCTCAAAGCCTTCTGGAGACTTATGTTCTGAAAACACAAATTTAACCCAACTCATTGCCCACTCAGAAGGATGGCAACCATCACTCAATGAATGAGCATTCCACAACTTGTTTTTGTGATTACACCTGCAAAAACACTGCAAAATTTACCTGTAGAGGACTGTAACTTTCCCTGTTAAATGTGACCAATTTTTTACCATGTGCTATCAATACCTTGTGAAACTTATCAGGTAGCCAAGGGCAATCAAGACAGTTCTTGAAACCTCTCCAGTAATTTTTAGTGCCGGCTCTGGCACAGTAATCATGCTCATGCACTTTACACTGAAAATTAACACCAAAAAAACCTGCAATGTTGATGCTGTACATAAAACTAGTAATTTTCATCACACAGCATCAAGAAGTTCAGAATCATTTTCAACACAATCCTTTCCAATGTATTGGGAAGTTACCTGCTTTTCAAGGCTACCCTTAATGGCAACACATACTGATTTTAAGTGGCACCACTCATTTGGCTCAAGTACAGATGGAAGGCAGCTGTCAAAGACAGGTAGCTTTTTTCCACCCTTCTCTTCCTCTGGTTACAAATACATTTGCTATTTTATTTGGATTTACTGATATCTATATCTAAACACCAAGTAGTCCATCCTCAAGGCTATTTTACCATCATCCAGAAAGATTTTAAGAGTACTAGAATGAAACACATCATTCCAAACACATGCCAGAGGCAATTCAATTAATGAACATATGTTTGCCTACAACATCAAAATGCTGTACAGATAAACAGCAGATACAGCTTTAAAATGCCTATATTCCTTTTGCATGGAAACCATGCTCTTCACCTGCACCAAAATTTAATAAACTTCCTAACATTGTATTTGAGCACTTTTAATCCAGAAATACATGGAAATAACTGGTACTCTGAAGCCTTTCACTTTGAGACTGCCCTTTGCACCCTCAAAGCCAGAAACAACTATTCTCAGCTACTCTGACATTGAGTGTTTAAGATATGCCACCAGATAATATAGAACATTTTCTGGGAAGCCTCAGGAATGGGCCTTTTTCATCCAGAATCAAACTTTTTTTTTTTCCCAGAACAATTGCCATAAACTGGGAGGACTTTAATGGGACGGAGATAATTGTTACTTACCAGTTATCCTCTTTATTGCAGTCTTCCTCTTCCTCCAGCCTACAACAGAGTCCTTATACTAAGAGTTACGGCTCCCACCTACCAGGAAGCAAAAGAATTGTCAATCAAGGTCATCAGGGAAGTACCAGCCTGTGCACTTCTATCTCAGCCACACCTCCATATCATGGATACCTAAACTGCATGTGAAAATCCAGAAAAACCTCCTCACCAACCCATAATGAAGAAGAAAAATGGAAAGTAACTGCTTGATGCAATAGGAGGCCAGAGAGAGGCATTAGAGATATCAAGAAGCTTTCTCCCTTGCCACATATTTCTTACAAAGGAAACTCTGCTGACGAAATCAGAGAGAAAAGACTGCTAATAATGCACACTTGAGGCATGCATCCAAAACCTGTGCAATCTAAACACTAGGGGAACTGTTGAAGCTTAATGGAGTGTAGCAAGTTACAAAGAATAGAACTTACTACTGCTATTACAGACACTTACACTCCTATATTAAACAATTCTGTCTGTACAAGTGTATCAATAAGTTCTTTGATTGCATGGTATACACACAGCTTTTTTAAAAGGGCCTGGACAGGCATGTTATACTTACCTATTCCCTTTGTTAGAATTTAGGAAAGTATCTGCAAAAATTGATCTAATCTTTGTGCTGAGAGGGGAAAATTATCAATTCTCAGAAGTCTTTGAAGAGGAGGAATATAAAATGTATTGACTAGTGCAAAACACTGTTTTTAGGAACTGTGTGAGCTAATTTAAGACAATTTACCTGTCTAAAATGAGGACACATGACAAAGTTGTCATAAAATGTCATGCTTCTAACATGCTTTTTACCACTATTACAACTGTTTTATCAAAAAAGGTGGCTTTTATTTTAAAGTAAAAGTGACAGGCATCTCAGTTGCCAGAGTTACTGGCATTATTACACTTGAAACTCAATCTTTGTGGAATTTAGAGGTATAAAAAGCTTCACTACAGACAAGAGGTTGATGTGATGATACATAAGATGATGAGAGAAAACAAGAATGAGATCATCTTTCTATTTGAGGTTCACCTTCCTCTGATGTTAACTTTCTTTACAAGAAAGTTTCTCTACATAAAGTTTTTGAAATTCCATCTTTTAGGAGCTGAGAATCAAAAATAACCCACTGATTCCACAAATGATATAAAGTTTTCAAGGACTGTCACATTTTACTATCTTTTACAGAAAACACTCTCTAACTCAAAAGCCTCAAAAAATAGCTTTTTATTTTTTAACTCTGTCCATCATATTACATGTAGTTGCAAGCATCCAGGACCTATGGCTACCTAGGAAGCAGGAGTGAAACGAGAAACAATAGTAAATGAGAAAAACTGTCATTATCTGATAAAATAAATTAAACCACAGAAAACATCCTGTGTAGGAAATAAAGACAACGCATCAATGAAGTTACAACTGTTAGAATTATTGGTCTGAGATACCTGTCAAGCTCACTTCACTCAAAGTAAGCATGGCTCAAACAACACCTTAACACCAAGGTGTTGAAGGAAAGAGTTGAAGGAACCTCTTCTTTATAGACTGTCAAGGGGTATTCCTGGAGGGATACTCACAGGGATAGCTCAAAATGTCAGCTGGAAAAGCCGGCCCACAGCAACTTCATGTGGTTCAACAAGAGCAAGTGCAAGGTGCTGCCCCTGGGTTGGGGCACCCCTGGTGTCAGCACAGGCTGGGGATGAACAGATGGAGAGCAGCCCTGCCCAGAACTGGGGTGCTGCTGGGTGAGAGGCTGCACATGGCCCAGCCATGGGCACTCCCAGCCCAGAGAGCCAAACGTGGCCTGGGCTGCATCAAAGCAGCGTGGGCAGCAGGGAGGGAGGGGATTCTGCCCCTCTGCTCTGCTCTGGTGAGAGCCCACCCGGAACCTGCACCCAGCTCTGGGGTGCCAGCACAGGAAGGACTTGGAACTGTTGGACTGAGTCCAGAGGAGGGATACAAAAGGGATGGAACACCTCTACTATAAGGAAAGGCTGTGAGAATATGGTTTGTTCAGTCGGGAAAAAAGAAGGCTTTAGGGCGACCTAAGTGCAGCCTACCTGAAGGGTGTCTACAAGAAACATGGAGAGGGATAAATTAGAAAGGAATGTAGTGACAGGACAAGAGGGAATTGCTTTAAATTAAGAGTAGGTTTAGATTAGATATAAGAAACTCTTTAAAGTGAGAGTGGTGAGGCATTTGAACAGGTTGCCCAGGGAAGTGGTACATCCCTGGAATTGTTCAGTGCCAGCTTGGATGGTGGAAGGTGTTCCTGCTCAGAGCAGGGGGTTGGAATTAGATGATCTTTAAGGTCCTTTCCAACCCAAACCATTTGGTCAATCTCCAATTCTATGAAAAGGTCATAGTTTCATTTCTCCAGAAAGAGAGACGGAAGTTTACATTTGGGCCTCTGTATTTTTCAGACAGCACTTAAAAAACCACTGAATCAGAAATATGGTAAAACATTTACCAGCAAAATACAAGCAGAAAAACCATGGCAAAGGAAAGTTAGGAGTTATATTAAATGGGGAACAAAACAAGCATTAAGCTTGTCTAAGATCAGAAGGAACATAGAAATGTACCCAACCATCCTGCCATTCCAACACACACACACAACTCCTATGAAAATGAAGAACCTTTGCACATGGAATTAGCTAGGATAACAGGAGAGGAGCTAAAGATTCCCAGTTTGAAGTCAGAAGCTGAGTACCTCCAAAACTTAAAAGCTTAATAAAACATGTCTCTTTAAGCATGAAGATCAGCTGGTTTAAAAACAAACAAACAAAAAAACATACTCCAGGGCACTGAAGATTTAACCCACACTATGCACACTATCAAAAATCTTGACACAGTATATACTCTACAAAGAAATGCTCAAAACACCTTCAAACACCTAACCAATGCTTCTAACATTGCTTCAAGTGCTACTCCCACTCACACACTGCCCATCAATATAAAAATTAATTACAATAACAGAAGGAACATTTCTTCACACAGATCCACTGACCTAGAAAAACAAGCTTTTAAGTGGGCAATAGTGCAGTTCTTTACCCTGACAGACTGTACCTTGCCACTATTCAGTATCTATCTCATCAAATGCTCTCTGAACACATTTGTAAACCACCAGGCTGCCAAAAGCCCTCCAACAGGTATTTAACACTACAATGACTTTAAAGGATGGCAGTATCACTTCTGTTAGATGTCATGTTTCTGTCAAAATCAAAAGCAAAGAGTCCTTAAATTCCAAATCCACAGCTGACCTTTCTGCCCCAGAGAACTAATACTCTTCCCTTGGCTCAGTTGTATCTTCTGTACTTTTCCCTGTCAGTGATTCATCATCCAGTGAGACAATTTTGCTTATGAGTGACACTCTTCCACTTGCAGTGACAGGCACTCTTCTCAACCACTTTCAAGCAGCTCAAGCCTCTTGCAGCCTTCTCAAGACTGTCTTATCCTCACCTAGCCACAGAGCTAGGCTTTTATTTAGTTACTGCCTTCTTCACCTTCTCCCTTTTTCTCTTCTCAAAACTGCACATAACTTACACACACTCAGTTATGTGTTTCAGTTACATGATTAACACTTCTTTTGTTACTTCCATTCCTAGACCTTCCTGTGCACCACACCAGCTACCACCAGACCTCAGTCTTTCTTCTTTGATACTCACTCAGACCTTAAGCTGTCAACTTTATAATCTATTTGGTTTCTCCCTTCTGTTTTTATGTCTGAATCATCCAATTTTTGGTCACACCACTGTCTGTCTTTAATCAAAGTTCCCATCAAAAGGCATCCTTGTATTTCTTACTCTATTCCATTTGAGCTTCCAGTCCCTTTGCAGGTTAACAAATTCCACATACACACAGTGACGCTTGCCTGGCATCACTTCACATCTTGAAGATGGGCATTTCAGGACAAAAGCAGTTCATAAGTGAACTTTTGTGAATCAGCATCTGTCTCTCAATATTCAAATAGATGGCCTTAAGTTTTCTGTCCCTTGAATTTTTCTGTCTTATAGCTAAAATTAACTTGGAGTGATGGAAGCCCCTTAGAGCCTTAAGCTCCAAAATACTAACTTGAGACAGCATGGCATTTACTTCAGTCCTTACTGGGGTTAACAGATGTTTCTATGAATGTTTTATAAAAAGATTGCCACAGAAAGCCTGTTTGCTTCTCAAGGTTCACTATTAACTACATCAGTAATTCTAACACGGACAAGCTTTACCAGGAATGACAGCACCAGAAAAGCAAAATGCTATTTAATGTTTTTAACAGCTGTGCAGCAGAGGGGGCAACTAGTATTTTAGAAAGTATTTTTGCTTTTGCTAATACAAGCAAAATTTGTAAGATAAACAAGCAGAGATTTGCTTAAAATACAGTCTCTCAAGCCATTAAGAACCATGTTTGAAAACAAAGGGAAACAAGGATTCCAGCCTATACTGATGGAAAGTCTGCTACATGCAGCTCCCCCCAAAAAAGGAAAGAAAAAAAAAAAAGTGCACAAAAGTTCTAAGTCTCACTGGGATAAAATCAATAGTGCTCTAAGCATATCTTCCACAAGATTTTTCAGTCAATGGCAAACATCTAACAGCTGAAGCTACTCTGAACTATGCACCTGAAGGTGTCTGGAGTTGACAGAATTAACTAATTAAAAAGTGTATTTGGAACTTTGGTGGGGTAGGGGTAAGGAGGGTAGGGAGGATCAATCAGAGCTAACAAAACCCAAAGCATCTGAAAATGCCTGTGTAAATTTTTCCAGAAAATTGCCACAATGAAAGTTTCTCTAAAATAAGTAACAAAAATCTGTTCTGTTACTAAAGGGCTCTCTTGGGCTTACAAAACAAAAGTTTAATGTAGAGCAGCAGTAGTGCATAAAGCATACACAATGAGAATAGAAATTAAGGATGGATAATAATGGTCAAATTTTAAATTTCCACTTCCAGTGATATCAAGAACACAAATTATGCTATATAAATCACGTCAATATTACCTTATCTTACAATGATAGCACTTATCAGCTAATTGGTTACAAGAAATGACACAGTGCTCACTCTGTCCCAACTGCAAATTCCAACTAAGTCTATAAATTTGAGTTTGCATTTGCAGTAAGCTAAGCATGTGGACAAGAGCAATTACAATTTAATCAGATAACATTCACCTACCTATTATCAGATCATGTATCCCCCCATATCTTAGAGAGACAAAATACATCTGATTACAGGAGGATTCAAAATGGTTTGAGTGTAACTAACACTCAACATGTTAGCAAATAACCAACAAGACTTAAGTGCAGATCTAAGGCATTGTCATACATGCTTCCATGGATTCTCTTCCTGTGAAAGGAACAGGAGAATACAGCCTAAGGAAAAAAGCCAGTCAAGACAGGCAGCGGACTAGAGAAAGTAACTTGTATTGTCTGAAAGAAATGGACAACTCTAGATCCAAGATGAGAGATGTATTAAAGACAGAATTATTAACTTAGCATCATTCAACTTGAAAAGCAAACATACATTTTCATCTAAACAGTAGTCCTATTACAGGACTGCTAAAATTAAAAGACCATAGACAATGTTTTTCCAGCTCATTTAGTACACTTACCAGCATTTGCTGTATAGACAATTTCATTGATGAGTCAGTTGTACTTCCTCTCTAAAGTGCTTTGAGGGGAGCTCAAGTGCATCCTCTTCCTCAATCTTTGAAGTGTTTACCTGTACCAGCAGCTTTGAAAGTAAAAGGCAACAGGCAGGCAATGCAGAGACAGGAGTGAGGCTGAGTACAATAGTCTGTTACTCCAAAAATATTTTGGTGTTGCTTTTCAAATCTTACAGAGACAGACAGTCCTTTTATTGTTTTAACTGAGATTTTTAGATACTATTTAAAAGATACCTTTTTAAATTAACATTTGAGAATTCAGTCAGCAATATATCAGTTGACAAGAATATAAGAACAGATAATCTGAAATCATACACATTATATACACAAATACATAAAGCAAACAGGATTCTTTTCAGGAAATAAAATCATTGCTGTGTTATAACAGAAAACAATTAGAAAACTCCCAATACTAAATAAAACAGCATCAATAGTGGGAACTAAGAACGAATGGGAGCACATTGTAATAGGAATGTTATGAATGTGGAATTACAGAAAATTATTATATCTGTATAAACACATCAGAGTAAAAAGAATTCCAACAGTGATGGAAATACTAAAGGTGAAGACTACAGCTGGTAAAGTGTAAAGCTGGTAAAGTTCACAAAGTGGGCAAGAAAGGAAGAGGGGAACTACCAAAGAGAGAAAAATTGAGATTTATTTAACATTCACATCAAATATTTTATATTCCAAAAGTGACTAGAAAAGCTAAAGGACTCTGCAGTCTGTCACAATTATGAATAAAGTTATTTCCAACATCCAAAAATAAATCTTATTGAAGAAATGCTTCACACAAGAATTAAAAACAACTAGCAAGGGGTCAATATTGAGTACTGCCATTCATGTTACTCATCTTCATACGAAAAGGACAAGCATGCTGTGAAAGCATGAGAATGAGGTTTTGTCTGAGCTAAAGACTGCAACTAAAGAAATTTCCACCACACTTAAATGTTAGGAAGCTCTCCAAGCACTTGGCTTTCATGGTATTTGTTATATGTCTGCTGACCTAGGAAAAGTAACCTGCTTCTTATATAACCTGGAACTTGGGGAAATTAAGAAGTTGACTTTTTTTTTTCCAAGTCTAACTGGCACACAGGCAGGCTGCACAATACTAGAGAATCTAAACATGACTATGCAAGAGCAAAAGACTGAAAATTAAGGCAGTTTCGATTCTACCTCCTCTTTATAGGGAAGACAGTGAAAGAAAAAGACAGTGGTTGTCACTTCTCCTACCTTGTCTAAATACTGGGATTTTTTTCTTTTGGGATGTTTCAGAATTTTTTTATTGTTTTGGGGTTTTTCTTTTAGTTACATATAATTTTAAAAACTTTCATTACTAAAACAAACTTCAGATTTTTTTCCCCTTGACTACAAAAATACAGAAATGAAAGTATTATAAACAGTGATAAAAACTTATCCTGTACTTTCACATGCAATTAGCAAGGAGCAATTTTAGCACAATATTGAAGTGGGAACATTTCACAGTTTCTGGGGATTACAGCACAGAACAAAGCAGATGTCTTGACTAGAAGAGAAAGAATTTTATTATCAGAAACAATGAACTTCTCCCTAAAATGTTAATCCTAGAAGTAAATTAGGTGAAATGCAGGAATATAAAGCTCCCTCAACTAGGTGAGAAAAAGTCAACACAAATGTTAGCATCTAAAAAGGAAAGTGACTACAGTTAGAAAACTTTAAGAGCAAAATAAGCGAGAAAAGTAGGAGAGAGTCAGTTACCATCATGTTTGTTTATTTAACAAGAGGAAGTTTCCAGGTCAAGCTACCTACGATGTAACATGGATTACAACTCCTATTTACGACATCAGAAGCTTCAGTAGTGAAAACTACAGTGCACCAGTACTATATTTCAGTGAATGCTCATGTATGATTCAGCACCTGTTTTCCAAGCAAAAAGGATGGAAATATGGCAAGACAATTTCAGTATCCTCTGCACAGATGCTTCAAATGGAGCAGAAACTGAAAATTTCTCATTATCGTCTAAAAAGCAAGTCCGGAAAGTTTTTAACTTAAGCTTCTCCAGTTTTTAAATTCTTGTTCTACTACTGTTTTCTTACTCCTTTTCTGTCTGTTTAACTGCTATTTATAGTTCTACAGATTAAAACTAAAAAACTGAAATGCATTTGAATTCCTATGTGGTCAAGACATGTGGTGGGGGCAGGTGAATTGACTCGGACAATGGTCATTGCTCCTTCCACTGCTGCACAATGCTCACTGTGGAACAGTAAGAATTGTAAATATCTAGATATCCTCTTATGCCATAGACAGTGGAAGTCTCAACCACATCATTATTTTTGGACATTAAAAACCACAATCCATTGATGAACTTCTAAACGAGAGAGAAAGTTGTATGACCAGACTGTACCTGAGAGATACTTAATGTTTTCCACAGATCAAACATTTGCACGCTTAACATTCCTTTTGCTAAGTCTTAACAGGGCAGTGAAGGCAATAACCACTCACTGCACTTGAAAGATGGTAATTCTACCATAATCTTCTGGAAAAGAGGTCAGCACCTTCACACACACAAGAAGAATGCCTCAAAACATTTGGAAGGCATGGCTCCTGCTCAGTGCATTTGTTCCTGCATAGTTCTTTGGATCAGCAGCAGCCCCACTACTGCAGAGTGGGATGAGTGAGCACATCCTTCAGTAGCTTCTGCAGATGCTCAGTGCCAGCAACTGCAGTCTGTAATTTGTGTCCCACCCTGTCCAAACAGGACCACACAAGGAAGAGCCACAGAACTGCTCTTGAGCACTCTTGGATCCAGCAGAACTCTGTCAGACTCCAAAAGTTACACTGAGAAACACAAAAGCTATGCTCCAAGTTATGGTCATTTGGCATGCGCAGCATTAGTAATAACAGGCTAAATACACAGCACTAATTCTTACAATTGCCTCTTCAAAAACTACCTGAAAGTGATGTTGGGTTTGATGGGGTGGTTTTATTCCAAAGAAAATTCCCTTTTAAGGGACTTACCTTTTCCAGTGCAAATGAATCCACAGGCTCAACACTGATGGAAGCCAGGGACTGCAGAGCTGATAGACTTAATCCACCTGCTAAAAAGGATCATGCTGGAGCTGGTAAGAACCACTGGCTGCACAGTCCAAATCTAATTCACTTAACACAGCGTGACGTCTCCAGAGAACCTTACTGCCTAGCTTCTTGGCCAGGCAGAGTCACAGAAGCCCTCTGAAACCAACAGCCCAAGGTCGCTGAGGTCCCTAAGGGGCACAAGACACACCAGAGCAATGCATCACTCCCCAGACACTCTCACAAATCAGTAGAAAAATGATATCCCACATCAAGCTACACTGGAGAATTAAAACATTTGCAATCCCAGCTAGCAATTATATCTACCATAAAACAAAAAATGAACTGCAAGGATAAAATTATATTTCTTCACGCAGAAGTCAGCAGAAAATTCATTCAAACCATAGTCACAATCTGGACGTTCAAACAAGCACTGCCAGTCTTCTCTGCATCTTGTTTCAGAAGTCTAAAAGGATCACCATTATCATTTCAGGAATTTCTAAATAAAGCTCACTGCACTCATACAGCCTCAGTATGACCTCATACATCAGGACAAAACAGTGTTTTAAAGTCAAATCTCTTTTCAAGAGTGTCACCCAATCTCATAGGCAGATATCAAACAGTGTTTCACACGTATTTCAAAATAAGGTCTACCATA
This sequence comes from Melospiza georgiana, assembly GCF_028018845.1. Classification (NCBI taxonomy): domain Eukaryota; kingdom Metazoa; phylum Chordata; class Aves; order Passeriformes; family Passerellidae; genus Melospiza; species Melospiza georgiana. Next base: position 48,196,935 of record NC_080432.1, on the reverse strand, counting down.
ACCCAAGGCTGATGAGTTACGCAAGATATTTTCCCTCACGGTCCATTTCCAGTTCTCTCTCTAAACAAAATCCCATCAAGACCCCATGCAGGACCTCTACCACAAAGGGGAACATCTCTTCAATATCTTCAGAAAATCATGTCCATTGTCTCATCAACAGCACAGATATACACCCTTATCTCTAATAGTGCTGTTCTTAATGCATGCTCCACAGCCGTCTTTGGAATAGTATTTTCAGTGTTTCCACATGCCTGCTACGTTTCCTTTCAGTCACCCCCTTCACCAACACTGAACTCTTCAGCATCTTTGGTCTGCCAAAACTGCTTAAGGAGTTTATTTTCTCCCTACCTCACTGCAATAGCTTCATCAGGAATCACCACAACTTCCAAACGGTCAACAAAATTGGGATATTACCTCCAGACATCACTGCTCCTCTGCTCAGTAGAGACTCGCTGTCATCATCAGATCAGTATGCTACATTTACACAGTCTCAAATGACAGTAGCAAGATCCACCAGGCATTACACAGATCTTGTGTGTTGGAGCTCTCAAGTTGCAATGACCAGCCATTTTCAACATGTCACAGAAAAACATACAGTCAAACTTCCTTTCTGAAAGGAAGATTGCTTTCTATGCAAAAGTTTTGAAGTTCTACTTAAAAGTAGGAAAAACAAAACTTAATGTAATTTATAACAACCAACCTTAAACTTTGAAGAAACACCATCTTTCCTACAAATGATGCAGGAAAACAATAACTTGAGCATAACTTGGAAGGCATACCCCTGGCTGTTACACCACAAATAAAGCCCGTTGAATGATCTCCATGGTATTGGTTTGTAGGTATAAATTATACAGAGCTGATGACATTAGCAGGATACAAAAGAAACTATACCCCTAATTCTCAAAAACCAAGATGCTTCAGGCATTTCTATCAGCATAGTGTGCTTTTTAAAATATTTTTAAATTAAAAACAGATGACTTTTTGCTATTTGGGGTTGTTATTTCAATTTACCTTTCTATGATAAAGAGACTGAGAGCCAAAGTAGCACCTTTCTGAACACTTCTCTCTTTTTTGGCTGAATTTCTTCCCCTCACAGTACATCCTTCAACACTTCCATACACGTTTCAAGAAGAAATAAACACTAGTAACTTTAAAAGGAGCTGTGAAGAAAAATGAGCTCCAGAAATGTGTGTAAATAAAGAGCTTTTCAAAAAATGCCATGCTGCCTGCAATCTGACAGCCCAAAATCTCCTCCTTAAACAAAAAAGACCCACCCAAACCCACCTTGTCCAGATTGGAACTAGAGTTTCATCTAACACCACCAAGACCACAAGTTCACAAACATCCCTACCACATTCCCAAAGTGGTACTGCAGAGCTGGACAGTGGCTGCAACAGCACTTGCATTTCTTATTCAGCTGTTCAGAGCAGATCCACAGAGAATGAAGGAAGGAATGAAGTATTGATGAGATGTGGGCATGCCCAGGAAGATCACCAGAAGCACGGAATGATTTGATGCAGGGTAGCTGGAGAAGAGATAGTCAGAAGCAGGATGTACTAAAAAAGGTGAAGAAGACTTGCACAGCTGACTGGAGCACTGAAGGAAAACTAAGGTGGGAAAAGGCCATTTGCATGCAAACTTCTATTTGAACTCACTGAGAAATAAGAGACTTGTACAATTTCTCCAAGACACTACATTCAAAAGGTGATTCTCTTTCATGTGATTACTCCAGAAGAGCAAAATAAAGTTATAAACTAGCCAATATTTACCCAAAAAATGGAGTAAGCTGTTATCCCTTCATATTTCTTTATAGGTGGTCAGAAACATCTGAATAAAACCTCTCTCATGTAACACAGGATCAGCTGTATACAAAATGCTGAGTAGGTATTACACAGTGTTAATTCTAATTAACAGATTGATTAGAGATTAAATGTTCATTCTAATACTTTTTGAAATCCATAATCAAATTGCTTTGAAATCTGACACTTCAGTTTGAATACTCCAAACTGAAATATCTATGTCATGTTCCTAAAATCCAGCACCAAAAGAAACAGACCCATACTGCTTTTAGATTCATCAATCAGTATTTATCAGATTCATTCCTAAGCATGCACTCATGGATATCTTCATTAAAAGAGATGGCTTACTTATGAGTAGATCATGAGGATATGGATTTCTCTTGCCTTAGTAGCACTGCATCCCCTAATGCAAGATGAGGGCTGTACCCCAGTTAATACATGTAAACATACATAACTGCAGAATTTATCCTTTCCCCAACACCCACAACCACATAGCCCTCTACTAATAAATAGAGGCAGGCAATGGCCCTGTTCCTGTTCTGGTTTCAGCCCCAATCCCAGCTGCTCTATAAGTCAAAACAACTATAAAACAAAGCTAAAATTATCTCCCACAATGAAAGGATGACAAGCACATTGCAATCAAAGACTAGCGCTAAGAGAAGAGGAACTACTTGAAAAGAATCATTAACTGGTATTCTTCAAGATGCATTTGTTTCCCAGCTGATAACTACCCAGCTACAAGAGTCTCACCAACAGAAATGAGTCACTCCAAAACACTGAGCTTCCAACACTCAAAACTCACTACCACAGGTCAAGCCATTTAGCATCTCCATGTTCCTGCCACTGTACTCTTTACAAAGCATTCCTCTTAAATGCCACTGTCATCTCCTTGTATCCAATCTATTAACAACAGAATCAAAAAAACAGAAAGAGTTGTGTTGACATCTAAGTGCAACTGCTTTTTGAGTAGCAGGCTTTTCAGAAGGGGTAGGCAGTCTCAACAAGTAAGGGTAAGAGTGTGTTGCAAGCCCTCCGTGTTTCCCACAACAGCAGCCAATATAAGCTCAATTAGGATAGCATGTAAACATCCTTACTGACGTCTAGTCTCATTACACAATAGCTGAAAAATATTTTCAATATATTGAGATGAAGGCACAGAAAGAAATTCACATAATAGATGCAGGGGTTCTGCCACCTAGTGGCATCTAGAGCCTCAAATGACTGTATCTACCATATTATTATTACTTTTTTTTTTTTTTACTGGAAGCATTTGACAGCAGTGGACATAATAGAGAGCACATAGCTTCACTAGCACTGAAATTACTAAGCCTGGTTCCCTGTGGCTTCATTTCAGAAGTGCATTCTGTAGCACACAAGATGATGAGAGTTTCAATTGAAGCTTTTCTAGTTGTTCAAATAGTAATAGTATACTTCTCTTCATCAGTCCTCCAGCTGCCAGATTCTCTGCTGCCTCATATTGAAGTGGATTTCCTGCTGTATAGTCTCACAGTCACCTGCCCATATTCAGTACTTGCAGTAATATCTTTGAAGTCCTTACCATTCATTGAAATTGTTCAAATCTAATAAATCTCAAAAGAAACCATGAGCAGGAAACAGGGAAAAGCAGAAACTGAGAGGCAAAAGCAGCAGAATGATAAAAACCTCATTTCTTCACAACACCATCTGAATCACAATTTGTCAATTAAAAAAAAAAAAATCTTTCTTGGCCCCAATAGCTTCAGGGATTTCTCTCCCCAGGTCACAGCATGGACACACAGCATGTCATGTCAAGGGAACAGGGAGAAGGGACACAAAGGAGCAGAGACATGAACTCCTTAAGGCAAGAGGCAGCAGAAATCCCCTTTTTCACCAGTCAATAAACTCAAAAGCCCCCTTTTCCACTTGGGATTCAAAGCCAGAAGCATTTTAATGCCTAAACTAGGTCAGTCTTTGTTTACACAAAACACGGATGAGAAAGGAAGTATCAATTCATTCAACTTAGTCAGGATGGGTCAAAACCACCGGACTACAAGGCACAGAGTAGCTTGCTAGTTTTTTATTTATTTTTAAGAAAAGAAACCTTATCAAAGGCACATTCAGAGAACACACTTCACACAGATGTAGCCAGGTAACAAATTCTTTTAATTTGAGACAGTTATGCTTCTTCAGTGGGAAAACTGACAAAGAAATTTAAAGTGATGCCATATTCTTATTAGGCTATACCTTACAGTTACTGTAGGTTTCAGCTATTATTTGCCAACTTTTGTAAGCCTGGAACACCATGAGGTCTTCTGGTCTGTATCCACAACACATACCTTAGTAAATAACAGATAGCTTGAGGTATATTAGCTTCAGTCCAGAAAACCAAACTAACAAACCCCAAAGAACAACAAAGACCCTCACTAAGCAAAAGAAAACAAACCATCATGATACAAAACAAAAAGGACAAAACCCCCAAGCCCTAAAACATAAGCAGAATCACAAACATGATACAGCTGTCTTATCCTTTTGACAAGTTTCTTTTGCCTTCTCTAGTTTTTCCTCCAACTCCATAGCAATCCTTGTACTCCCCAGTAAGCTCCTTAACTGTATGTAGCCTATGAAAATTTTTGCCCTTAAGAGGTGGGAAGAAAAGAGAGAAGAAAAAAAAAAAAAAAAAAAAAAAAGGGAAGTTCTTCCACAAAGGGTTCACAGGTGAGTTAATCCTGAAGACCAGGCAATGATTCACAGATTTCCACTGGGCTTTTATGAGAAAATAAGATATCAGTAAGTTTTATTTCTTGCTCCATATTCCACAGATTTGAATTTTAGTTATGTAAACTATCATGCAAGTAAGAACTACCACAGTGATGGAAAGAGGTGTGTGAGTGACGTGATGTGAAACCATGTTTGATCACATAGTGATGAGTTTTTTGTAAAGACAGATTAGACTTCTGCTAGAAAGGAAAGCACTCTTTCCCTTCTCAATGAGCTAGTAGTTCTTACAGCAATAGTCCCCACAAGTGAGAAGAAAGATTATTGGAATGAGAACACTGGCAATCAATGCTTCACAAATGCAGGACTCAGTAAACTCAATGTCAGACACAACCACTTCTGTCTGCAGCCTCCTGAACCAAACTAGTGGTGGCTTACAGAAAGTGTGGAACTTTCTTACAATGAGCACTCATGCCCTGGTCTGCAGGTAGGACAGCTACTCAGAGTAATGGAATGCTAGAGTGTCATTAAAAAGAAGTTAAGGATGTGTTATGGTGAAGTTACAGCTTCAACTCAGTTTTCAAGTTTCACTTAATCTCACTTCACATCAATACTGAACAGATCTGTCAAAACTCTTCTGCAGTGTAAGGAACCTGCAGAACACAGCAGTAAGGCACAGTTCCCTATACAGGACAATCCACATAAAGGACTGTTAACTAGGTTAGCCAGAGTCTTTGTAATAGAATGAAGCATGTCTGAGCATGAATGTCTGAGCATTGTCCTGCTCAGACAACAGCAAAGGAGAGAGTAAACCATTTTTAGGCAGTACCAATAGATAACATTCCTTTATATGATGCTAGCTCCTACAGACCTGGTTTAGGAATTTCAGTAACACCCCTCAGAGTTTTGGAAAAGACTAAGCAAACACATATCTAGAAAACAAAAATCTTGCTAAAGTTAGAATAACTTTATGCAGTAATGAAAAGTTCTAAAACAGTAGACTTTACATGTTGAAAATGACAACCTTTTCCTCTTCTCCTCATTTTCTACCATGCCTCAGACTCATTCATTAGGTGTAATGTATATCAAGTTTTGTAAGAGATTCAGACCTACCAGTGAACCAGTCAGATCACACGTTTCTTTGCAATGTCCCTGCTACCCAGGTACAGCCCTTGAGCCAGGATCTGAGTCCCATCCACCCATGGTTACCTGTATGCTTTCCCAAATATCCACTGTCCTGGAACACCCAGTTTCTTGCTTAACACATCTAAGGTTACACAACAAACAGCACTAGCATGCTGATCTGTTAGGCAATTTAACTCTCCACTACTAGGAGGAGATGTCAGGAGAAAAAAAGATGGGTATTTTTTTCTCTTTTCATTTTCCCCTCCTCCCCACCTCCAAACACACACACTGCACTTTGATCTTGCTTGGCTTGCTCGGAGTTTCCAGTTTCTAGTAAAGCTGGGATGAGGAGTCCTGCCTTAATCTGTTCTTACTCATGACTTGGCAGCTGCCATCATCTTGTTCAGGGAGAGATCCAGCTCAAGGAGACTGACAGCATTTAACTCCCAACAGCTCTTCAGCTCTAGCAGATGAGCTCCAGGCTCAAGGGGTTTGTTTTCCTACCCAGTATCCCTACATTGAAGGACATCCAAAGCCCCAGCAGAAGGTATCCAGTTACTGCAGGCTGGCAGCTGAGCGCAGCGGCATGCATCATGGTAAGGACCTGATGCTCAGCATGATGTCACAGACTGAAGTATGAGCCTTAACTCTGCAGCTGAGATGGCAGTATGAAGTGCAAGACTACTGAAAAGCAACAGCATCAAGACTGCTATTTTAGCTTTCTGTCACATGTGATCTACCCAGGTAAAGAATACCCACACTGCCCACAAAATACAGCAGCACAGTAATTAGAACATTTTGTTTAACACACTTTACATCTTGTTTTCTATCCATCATTGTAGTATGGTATATCAGTCACAAGTTTGTTAAACCATTTTGGATGTTTGAAGTGGTTTTCTTCAGAAGCATCCAGATTAGCTTTTAAAAAAAGTATACTGCTTCTCAAGTTGTAAAATCTTGATACTAGTATTCTATCCTGACTTCTAAACATGAACAAGAATTTAGCAACTTGTGTTCAAAACTCCCATAAAGCAATAAATACAAACTATGGAAAGATCCAAAGCAGAAAGATGAAACATATTGGTTTTGGCATTACTCTACTCCCTGTTTATGCCTACAAGAAGCCTGACATGACAACTGCAAAGAAAGACCTCAGACATACTCATATAAGTGTGCCAAAAGGATTGGAAGCCCCAGCTCACATGATGAGAATGTCAAGCATTTCCTCTGCTGCTGTGTATGACTGCACCTCCTAACCAGGGGTCAAAAGCAGATTTAAGTCTTCAGTTTGGGGCTTGGGGTCTTTTTATATTTGTCTTAAATCAAAAGAGTATTTTCTTTATCCTTCTAAAGTTATATGCTAGAGCCAAAAATGTTCAACATTTAACATTATTAGCGCAGTCATTTATAGAAGCTGCAATTTTGGCATGTATATCTGACAAGCCATTTAAATTCTAGCACCTTAAATTATGTAGAGTGGTTTGTCACTATGACAACAATTTTTACATGTCTAAAACATACAAAAGTACAATTTTTTCTGTTCCTTACTGAAGCCAAGAGTTAGTGAAATATTTACCTCTCTGGACAGAAAGGCAGAATTTACATAACACCTGATTCTAGACAAACTATGTAAGTTGTTGAATGAAAAAGGAAGTTTCCAAGAACTTGAACAGCTATAATTTAAAAATACTGGGAATATAGAACACTTGAGGGAATCTAAAACAACAGGGAAGAGAACATATGCAGAAATTCAGGAATGGGTAAATCTCTTTTTTATCATCATTAGAGCTAAGAAAGTCTTTGAATGGCTTTCTCAAAAGAAAATCCAAACAATCTCAAGGTCAGGCTTCACATTTAAAACCAAAGTTTCCCTAAAAGCCAACTGGTACAAAGGATCTTGCTTCAATTCAAGTCCCCATACGTACATCTTGGACACAAACACTTTGCTGGTGATGCTTCATTCTATTAACAAGAAAAATCAGTCTGATGATATGGAAGTGGCATAATGTTTGTTTTATTTAGAAAACACCACAACAGCAACTTCAAGGCCTAAATTCGGAGACAAAGGGCTAAAATAGTTTGTCCCATACCATACAACTGTTCAGAATCACAAAATATTGGTATATCATTCATTTAAAGAGACAACTGTGAAGTTACTGGAAGTGATCCAACAGAAAAAAAAAAGGTCAATTTACAATAAACTGTTTCTTATTATTTATAAAGACATAGCCACTGTACTAAAATTGTCATATTGACCAGTATGTCACTGATACCACTATCACTGCATGCATTCATTCAACACTCAGTTATCTCTGTCAGCATCAATGCCACATATATCCAAACAAGACTTGCCCTGTCAAAACAAGACCTGTGACCCAGCCACAGGAATATAGCTTCCTGCTACTACACAACATTAACCTAATGTTTACACACCATTCAATTTGAGATCTTTGCTCAGGTCTCTTCTGTCACGTGTAGCTAACTTTCAATCGTTAAAATCAACACTGCATCTGGAAGCGTTCTGCTGAAAGTCACCTGCTCTATTTTCACTCTCTCCCTCAACTTGAACAGAAGTAAGGTCAAGCATTCATTTAAACCTATAGCTTGCCACTACAGTTAAAGCGGACACACTTCAAGCACAGCCTAGTTGCCAACATGGAAAAGAGCTTTTGGGAGGCACAGAATTTATCCAGCACGAGATCCGACCAGCTGCAAGATCCCTGCCCTGTTTTTTCCTAGTCTCATAGAAGATCCAGGTATGATCAGTTATCTTGTATTCAGTTTCAGGTGAATGCAGGTAAGCATTTGAAGCAGAAAAAAGCAAGAAGAATGCTCCTTTGTCTCTAGGAACAAGCCTGCTTTGACCATTACATCTGACTGCTGGCTTTGTAGGAGGCATTTGTCCCTCAGTTCTATCCCAGGGCCAGCACAGTACAAGGTTACACTTCTGTCCTCAGCCATCTCAAAATCTGCCAAGTTTGAAGGAAACTGAAGTGTCACAAATAGAAGATCCAGCGCTCTCCATATGCACTACATGCCTGAGGACACAGATGTAGAAAAGCAGGCATGGCATCTGTACAGCAGCTCACATGAGCAAGTGCAGCACAGCAAGGCAATAAGCTCAACTGCAAAAACACCACACAGTTACATAAAATGGCAAGGAAAAAGAGAAAATATTTGAATTATAACAAAATAATTGCAAACAATTTTTGCAGTAGTAACACTTCAGGGTTTTTTAACCAGCTGCTCAGTTTTGTGTTCTATATTCAATTTTTTCTCCTAACATCCTAACAGTTCCTGCAATGCAGCTTTTTCCCTGTTAATACAAACTGCATTATTCATAATCTAATTAAGCCTAAAATTAGGTATCCAGCCACATCATACAGAAATATGAAAGCCAGGTTTCCCTTTTGATATCTTTCTGAAACTTGTACAAGATTTTCCTCTGGTTAGCTTGAAATCTCATGGCATAGATTTTGTCTGTGTGATACCTTGCCTTAAAATACAGGACATGCCAAAATAGTCAATATATTGGCTAAAAAGATCATACTTCCTTGATCAGGGAACAGTTCTCTGAGGAACTAGAGTCAGGAAAAAGTGACAAGTCCTGCAAATGAGAGGCTGCACTGTCATGCTGTGAAAGCAACTGCACTGCCAGATGTGTCACTGTCACAGAACCCTCTTATTGAGTTAATGATCAAGATCTCTTCCTTTTTTGTTCTGGAAAATTGCTTTGTATATTGAAGTTTGTATTAGTATTTGTATTAGTATTATTTCCATATCAAATGCGTTTTTCCCTTCTATCTCTATGAATTCAGTAAAAAAGCCCAAAAGCTACACTGCTGGTTTTCTCTGTGTTCATGCGAAATTTTGCCTTCAAATGCACCTACTTGGCTCTCACAAGCATGTTCACGGATAAAATCTGGATCTCTGCCACAACTGCATTCCTTACTGCAAATACATGCCAACCTTCAAAGTTCAGTTATTTGAGCAAAAACATACGTTAACTGTTGTGCAAGGGGAGTGGAAAATATATCAGATTAAGCACATCTGAAAGTATTTCGCTCCACTCTTTGCTTGATAATACAGCATAAAGCTGGATCTATTCCCTTCTATTTTTTCAATAAAGCCATTAAGACCACACAGGTGAAGTTTTACACAAAATCAAACTTAACAACAACCAAACAAGCATTCAGAATAAAATTACCTTCTCATATTTGTTATTCCAGGACTGGTCTAACAGGTATTGCAACATTTGTCAGGATAAAGTTATTCAGTTACATGTAAAAAATAATGGAATGCAAGGAGTGTGTTGCAATAAGCCAGCTTAATAGATACCAGCAACTTAAAAGGCATTTGCCTTTCACCTATGAAGGACAGCAGTGAATAGCTTGGAAAGGTGCAAGCCAGGTAACCAAGAAACAATTCTTAAACTGTTATTTGAATAACAATTCTAAAACTGTTACTTAAACTAAATTATTGAAACAACAGTTTCAATAATTTAGTATCAGTAGCACATTTTACATGGGACAGAGACAGAAGTGAAAGAAGTTCATTAATCTAAAGCATTAATCACATCTTTCACTAGGAAAGGCACAAATTTTATCCTTCACATTTGTTCTGAATAAAGCCTGAGTTTATTGTCGACATGGAAACTACTTATGGTTTGGATACAGTAGAGGTGATGAAGTTGACTGGTTTTTCCTTACAGCTCAAGTGTACACTGAAGCTATGAGGCAAAACTACTACCATTGCTGTGACTGATAGCACTTATGCTCACTCTGGAAAACATGTTTTTCTGTGTCACAGCACAACCTGGCATTATCAAAGCAAACTCTTTGAAAGAACCTGCAGATTGAAGTTTTTATTAATCAGGTGAAGAAAACCCAGCCTAATGTACAGCCCACCTAGTGAAAGACTGGATGCACTGACCCCCAGCTCTCTCTTTACTTTGCAGAGGGAAGAGGAGATGGCTGTTCTAGCAGGGAACTTCTATTAAGAAGTGAGCCTGATGATGCCTCTGAAGCAGCAGCTCATAAGTGCACAGATTCAGGCCCACTCTAGTAGAGGAGGAGCAGGCCCAAAAACACCCTTAGGTTCCTGTCATTTAAAGCTCTATAGGGCTATCTGAACTGGTGTCAGTCAGGCAGAGAGGAAGAGAAAGCAGAAGACCCCAGAACTGGAATACAGCCATTGAACCTAGATTTTCAGCTAACTGAACAGGCACTACATTACAAGTTTTCCATGCTACTTCCTCTCACTGCCCTACAAATTTATCTTGATTTATCTTAATTCCTCATCCCCCATCCCCAGCATCTCACACCAAGTCTGAAGAACTGACTCTCTTGTGCTGGCTGCAGCTAATTCTTTGCAAATTGTGACTGCAAGAATGCACAGATACAGTTTATTAAGTCTCCTGTCCATTAACTGCGACTCAGACAGAAGGCATCTTGCTACTTTCCACCCTGGCCATATTTTTCACAGTCCACTCCAGCAGTCCAGGTTCAACCAAGCTGTCATCATTAGCAGGCTCCTGAATAGAAACAATCTTTCCAAGCTCAAGAACACAGGATTTCCTGAACCATATCAGAACAGGCACTCATCAGGACAATAACCAAAAGCATTTTAAACAACAATAACAAAAATGAAACCAAATCCAAATACCCTGACACAGTAATCTATTATTACTACCAGGCATGCAATAGCTTTTCCAGACAGTTTCTTTCTAGGCCCAAATGTGTGCATTTCCTCACAGAAGGATGGTTCATGACCTCTATACAAACCTTCTCTATGAAAAATCACTGATAGTCCATGTGGAGAAACAGGCACTTCAAGCCTTGTGATGAAGTTGGGAGGCCTCTAAGCATAAATGTGCTTTATGCTATATAATCTGTGAAAGTAAGAACTCTCTGAATATTTCCAGCATTTCTACATTAAAATTAGACAGCATTTGGCTACCAAGTTCTGTGAGCAAACCAATCCTTTCAAATGTATCTAATCCTACTGTTTTCCAGGAAAACAAGGGCAAGGGATGGAGACGACTGCCTTGAGTACTTGCATTACTTGAGATTGCACTTTAGCCTTGCCATACTTTCTTCCCAGTAGACATTGGGAAGAGTAGAGATTGATTGAGTAGAGATTAATTTCTTCTCATTAGAGGCTTTCCCAGTACAGGGTAGGGCAACACTCAGGGAGACAAAATAAAGAACATGGCTTTAGGGCCTGTCAATGACATCTGAGCAACGTGACATTAGAGCCCAGGTGACCTCATTTTGGGAAGGAGGGATAGAAGTTGTTTTAAGTGAACCGGGATACAAACAGAATTAAATAGGTAGGAAAAGAAAGGGATAGAGAGAGGTGAAGCTGGAATGAAATATGAGGAGCCCAGGGAGGCAGGCAGAACCCGAGCCAATAGGAAAAGAAAGATCCTACACGAAGCTAACATGAGAAAACTTTGGGTTAGCAGAGTAAGAAAGCTAGAATTGACATCAAGCCCGGAGGTGAAGACCACACACAAGCTGAAAAGCTGAAGTGTAAGACAAACTAGATAAAGAAGGAAGATGACTGAAAAGGCTCTTGAAAGTGAAGGGACTAGCAGAAAAAGGCACAAGAAAATGAAGTACATGCAAAAGCCTCAATCCCTTAGCACATTCCCATATGGAAATGGGATTCCAGATTTAAGTTCACTGTTTGTTACTTGTCAGGTTGTATCTATGCAACAGATTCCTTATCTGCAGGCTTGCAGCAAGCTGGGCAGTTTTCTTCAGAAACTCTTATTATGGTGTATCCATCACTCAGGTATTCAACTTGTCTTTTTAATCACACTGTGTATTTAATTATCCATGTAAAGTGTGGTGAGGAGATAGAAGTTAGACTACCCTCCCTTAGTCCCACTTTCCATGGCAACAGATTCTATTAGAGTATTTAAAGGTTTAAATTACTAGTTTCAAATCTTCCTGCTATTATCTTTAACAGACAAGCCAAAAGAGTGAAGTATACATTAGTACTTTGGATTTCAGGAAAATCTTAATTTGACATATTTAACAGATCTTATGAATCATCCCTTTTTACATGACACTACACTTTAAGATTTAGCTTGCCTTATAAAAACGGAAAGATTTCTCTATTTTAACATGCTCATAGACCCCTCTGGTTTGTGTGCTACCTAAGCCATGTTTCAGGTGGACTTTCCTAGTGGCTGAATTCTATTTTCAGACTATTAAAATCTGAAAACCTGAAATAGTCAAGCAGCAAATACTGGCTCAGACACACCAAAGTGTCTATTCCATTTTACCTAAGAGACTTGGCTGGCTTAGCAAACAGGGACGTGGCAAGCACCAGTGGAAAAAAGTTATTCTTCTTTTCCGTTAGCTTAGGTACAGGATGAAGCATTACTTTGGTTTTAATTACCAAAACAAGAACTAATGCATTTAAAGAAACGACCTCCATTAGCAGTTAGCATTCAATTACCAATCCTAGCCAGAGAAAGAGGGAATAAACATTTACAGGGCAAAATCCAGTAGGCAAATTTCACAGACAATATCTGTAAAATGCAGAAATCAAAATTACATTCTGACATCTGCATGTCTATTAGTAAATACAAAGGTATTTACCTTCCAACATCCCTCAGTGGTACAGTTTGATAGTCTGAGGATGCAAATGCACATTCTTAGGAGTAAAAGCTGGACTGTTTTAACACTCAAGTTGTAACTGCCAGACTTCTGTTATTTAAAGGTACCGCTGTTGCTTCAACACTTGCATCAGCCATCCTTTCCAACTGTGAAAAATTAAAAAGTCAACAGGCCCTAAACACTTCTACTGGTGCCCCACAGTCTGAGGCTTTGGAAGAACACCTTCCCCACTCCACAAAGAAATAAAACAGAGGGGAAAAAGAATAAAATTACACCTCTGAAAAAAATAACTGCACCACAGCTCTTATACCAGTCAGTTTACATGCAGAATATTGTCACCTCATGTATAATTATGAAATGCTGTTTTTTTTAAATGAAAATTTAGCTGAAAAAAAGATTGCTGAAAGCAAGTGACTCAGAATCAACCTGCTTCAGCTGTGCTATTCTACAAGCTAAGTCCATTTCTTCCAAGGCTGCAAAGTACAAAAAGACAACCCACAGCAAGTACACGACGAGCTGCCATGCCAGCAGAGTCCTGCTGAAATACTACAGACTTAGTTACATATTCACAAGTGAAAAGAGAAGGGTAAGACTGAAGAATCCATACATACTATTGCCCACTATCACACCAACAGACCAAAGGTTCTGCCTCTACTCTTCCTAGAGTTACATAAGGAAAAAAACCCACAAAAATCCCAGACTAAGCACTTGTACGCCTTTAGTAAGCAACACCATGACCAACAATCCTGAGTATATTTCTTCAGTTTCTCATAACATCTCCTTATCTAAAGTATGTAGCACAAAACCAATTTTCTTAACACAAATGAAGTACAACAGATGACATCACATCACACTTCCTTAAGTATAAGATCCCCCTAATTTAAATATGGTCAGTAGCCTTAAAATACATTAACTTCTTCCAAAGTAGTCTAATTAAGCAGGTCTGCACCACTAATCAACTTCTGCATGTTCTTGAACACTTTGGAGAATAAACAGTAATTACAGCATCATAAAAAATGGTTCAAGATCACTCCTTTAATTGCTGTTCAGAACAATCCAGAAATACACCATGTAAATTTAAATCCAACTGAATATATTTTAGCCAACTCATTTCCAGTTTGACCATAAACAACAAAAAGAAAAAAAAGCAAAACAAATATGGAAGTATGCACAAGCATAAACATATGGGGCCTAATACAAATCTAATCAGAGGAATATAGGAACTGTAAAATACGAACAGTAAGGTAATGTAACACCATGTAAACTTAAAGAAAATAGCAATTCACACATTCATATAATAAAAGATATAAGTATAATCAGTAACTATTTTACTAGGTCTTTACTCTTACAATCCATGTTTGTGTTTAATGTGTTTATTCAGTCACATCAACACATCTAAAGGGTATTCCACACGGCTTTGCAGCTGAAGATAAGCAAATGTAGCTACCACAAACTACAAACAGAATTGTTTAGCCTTAAAATCTGCAAACATCATAGCACACAAAGCATGTTTTTTCCCCATCTTAAACTTAAGCATTTAGAATAAGAAGCTTATGAAGTACTATCTTCCTCTAAAACACAGACCTGTTTTTTGACATGTAGAAGACCAGAGGGATCTGAAACTACACAAGTCATCCTTAAACATATATTACACTCTAGTTTTTAACCCACTGCACAGAAAAAGTTTCTAACTCTGAAATACTGAAAACAGGGGCTTACCTTCAATCCTTTTCAAGGCCGACAGACAAGTATCCCGGCTTGGAAACTCAAATGGATTATTACAGGTCCGAATGGTGTCACATTCGCACTTCCCGTTGATTATGTTACAACCTGTTATAAGGTTTTCATTGCATGGTTCAAATCCAAGAAGCTGATCATCATCCCAGTTTTCATCTAAAAGAAAGAAACAAACAAACTTGCTCATATTGGATTTCAGCTGCAGTAGGTAATATTCACCTGCTTTGGAGTTGGGTGGGATTCACTTCAAGGTCAACACAGTGCTAAAGAGAAGATAACAGATTTAAAAAAATAACAGACTAATCCAAAAGTGGGATTTGCCAAATACCCCAAACACCATATCTCACAGCTGTTCTACTGCCCATGTTGCTAAAGAAACTGGCATTGTTTACTTCCATCTGTATGAAAAACTATGTCATCTCAGGAATACGCATAGCTGTAGTACAAATGAGTGCTATTCTAACAGAAATAACTTTTGCAGATAGCTGAAGTTATATTTATAATGGAAGTGAGAGCATTGTACAGAATCTGCAGCTGTTACAGAAGTCAAAATTGAGTCAGAAAGCCAGCATTTTAAAAGATGATTAAAAAATGCATCACACAGAATTCACTCCATGGAGATAACTTTTTATTACAGAAAAGCTGCAAGATGCCAGACCTCTGATTCCATTATATGACCAAAAATGAGTTTTCCAGCAGTTCTCAATTATCAGACATATTCCTGGAGAATTGATCAAGCACATTGCATTCTTTGCTGTCAAGGGTCTATGGATAGAGGGACCAGGATGAGTCTCTGTCTCTCTAAATAATTCTGTTCCTTTTGAATCAGTCCTGTCGAATGTGTGTAACTGGTGTTCCAGTTGTAACTGCCCATCTTCCTTTCAGGAGGCCACATGCAACAAGATTTTTTTTTTTCCCTCCAGAAAGAAATACAAATCCAGTCAATCCAGAATTCCAAAAGATTACCAGTCCTACAATATCTCCGTTTTCTTAGGTCAAGTACACATACAGCAATATCCCATGAGTCAGAAGATTAATCAAGATAGAAAAATAGAACATCCTGGATTTGAAGAGACCTTCAAAACCATCCAGTTCCAACCACCCTGCATGGATAGGGACACCTTCCACTTAGACCTCAGTGGTCAAAACTCCATTCAGTCTGGCCTTGAACACTTCCAGGGCATCTACAACTTCTCTGGGCAACCTGTTCCAGTGCATCACCACCCCCACAGTACAGAATTTCTTCCCAAAATCAAATCTAAGCCTATTCTCTTTCAGTTTTAAACCATTCCCCCTTGTCCTATCACATACCTGTTTAAGCAAGACTGAAGAAACTAAACTAGACATCAGGTATTCTTTGCTACAGAATGCCAGATGTTTTATAGATAGACAAGCTTGGAAAATTAAGTGCTACAAAACAGTTGCACAGAGTCCACTGATTTCTACTAATGACAAAAAGAAAAAATAGATATTTTTAATCTTTGTTTCCTTACATTCAACAGCAGCACTCACATTGTGCATTCTAAATAGTTCAATTTTATTTACTATCAACAAGCAAGTTTCCAATACAGATCCTGACAAAAAGCACTTCAAAAAAGTTAAAGTATCTTACAGTTATGCATGGTGGGTTTCCTCTTGTTGTTGGGGTTATCAGAGGCTGTTCTCCATATCCAGTATGAGAGGCCACAGCCAATACAAAACTGTCATTCAGTAGTCTGATGCTCAACAGAAGCCTAAAAACTAACAGTAAATAACAGTACATGCACATACATGCTGAGGTTGGTAAGAAAATTCTTTCCACTCATAGAAATATGTAGAATATCCGCTAACCTGAAGTTTTTCCTGTTTTGGGGGGGGAAAAAAAAAAGTATTTAGACAGAGCTGTTTACTAGTTCAGTACTGTACATGACCTACAGGAAGTGCCACAGCAGATTCTCACCAGTATACTTCTCCCTGTACAACAAAATCCTTGCTTTCTATTATGAGCTGGCAAGGTACCCTGCTGACAAAAACACTGATAAACAACAAAGTCCATTTTAGATGTGAAGATGGGAATTTCCATGGGAACCTCATGGCTCTTCTCCATAAAAATAGCAAGGGAAGAGTAGTCAGTAACCCCAGGAAGTAATTTTTTCCTTAGGTTAACCTATCATCCAATACAGCAGCTGTATCAATGAAAGTCAAAGGAAGCACAGAAGTTCCTGAAGAGAAACGATTAAAATTTTTCAAAGGAAGATGCCTCTCCTGTAATGCTTAGGACACTCTCATTGTGATGAGGCCATGCATACAGAAGGCAAAAAAAAAAAAAAAAAAAAAAAAAAAAAAAAAACAACAAAAAACCCTGAGAATTTGGAGAACAATAATACATCCTGTTTTTGAGAAGCCGGAATACAGCCAGGACAATTTGTATTTTACAAGTCACAGCATTAATCCATGTAAGGACAAGAACAAAAGCTACACCTATGGTCCCAGACTTGCTGTTTGAAACTCTGTAACAGCAAGGACCACAGCTTCATCAACACCCGCCCAACAGCCTTAAAGGGTTTGTGGTGCTCCCTGTTTGTGACAAGAGCATTCCTTCTGCACTCCCGGGTGCAGGAGAGGAGCCCAGAGGCAGAGTGTGGGCTCTCAGCCCTGCGCCCCCAGGCCAGTGCAGAGCAGGCTGGAAGGACACACAGATGGCAACGCTCTGCTGCTTTTAGAGCATCTCTGCTGCTTTGCCCTGTGGTATTTCAGCACTACATCTTCTCCAGGCAAACAGATCAGCAGGATCCTGTCCCATGAGAGCCGCCCACCCCATTTAAGGTGGGACCCAGCTGGCACAGAGAGCAGACTCGTCCCCTGCCAGTGGCAAACACCTCAATGCACGTGCACTGCACAGTGTGGCACTACACACGCCGATTTCCAGACAGATTACTGCTTGCTACCACATCTGCCAGCCCTCACAAGTTTTCAGAAAAGGAGGTACACAGGAAGCACATGGCCCAGTAGTAGGTGCACTTGAATTCTTCACAGCCACACACCTCAAAAATTAGCTCAGTAGACATTAAAGTCTTAATGAGAAGAGAAATCCCTCAGTAATACTTGTTCAGGCTATACTTCTAACGTGTTGAATCTTCAAACAAGGTATTTATTTTTCATTACTGGGTGATAATAGAAAAGAGTAACATTCAGACAGGAAGAATGCAAATTCAGTCTTAGCCTGTACATCTTCTACCAGCCTGCTTTTCACACAACTTTATTTAAAAACAAGATTTCCATCAATGAAGTAGCAAACATGTAGCAAGAGCTTATTTAGATTCAGTAAATCAGTGCCAAGTCTACCATAATTTTTCATGCAGACTAAAGACTGACTCCTTTTCCTAGCTGATTTAGTCCTTTTATGAACATAATTTCAAAGTCCTGTTAGATGAATAATTGTTTACCCCTTAGAATAAACCCTCAGAAGTCACATAAATAAAGGCAGAACAAAATTCTTTGGAATGGAAGGTACAACCACATGAAAGTATTCAGATGAGCTAAAGGGATGAACCTAGCCTATCACTTCAATTCCAAGCTTTGGATACTTGATGCAAAGACATCTAGTGCTCTCCTTGATGCAGATAAACAGTGGTCCAGTACAGCATGCTCACACCTTTAGAGGTCAGCAATATTTTGACTGATAAGAGAATGATATCTTGTGCAAAACATATAACCTAGCCTCTATTATTCAAAAAGATCATCATGTCCTGGGGACTATTCTAAAAATACAACTTGTACACACCAGTGATTTGGGACCTGAGACAGTTCACAAACTATTCCAGGCTGTATACCTTTTCCTGCACGCTCTGCTTGACCTCTATGGCTTCCTTTCCAGAAGACTGGTTTTTAATGCCAACCTCTCAAATCTGGATGATGTGAACAAATGTGAAATGTACTAATTTGTGAAAGCATTATTTCTCTGCAAGCAGAGCCAAAAACCCCAAATATAACAATCTATGCCTCAGACCTTGCTACACACATCCTACCCCCAGCTACTTCTAGGACACCTAAAACCACAAAAATCAAGTGTGTACTTAACACTCCAGAGTTTTTAGAAGCAATGCAGCTGAAAAAAAAGCCCAAGTAAACTACTAGTTTTCATCCAAACTGATCTTTATTTAGCTGAGATTTTCACCACCTCATTGTGCTGCATGATCAGGTAAGGGCAAAAAATCAAAGGGCTGCACTTTTTAGCCATCCTGAGTTGTCACTGGAGTCTTGTTATACAGTCACTCAAGTACATTTTGCACACAAGCCTCAAAGAGTTCAAATGCTCCCAGCAGGCTCATAACTACAGCTTCAAAGTCATTTCTCTTTCAAATAATTTCTATCTACATGCAATTCCCCACTCCTTCCAACTCATTCAGGCAAGTTCCAGATAATAAAGTTTCAGATAATAAAGTAGCTCTGCATTTACTCAGATCAAAGTTAAGTCCTGGACATAGTACCTTTTTAAGTCTTCCAACTGTGCTTTCATACCAAAAGGAAGCCACAGGAAGGGAGACTTCACATTAATCCCAAATTTTTTTCCTTTTCTCTTCTATCATTCATATAATCACTTGCTTTCTGCAAAGCAAATGTTTCAGCTTGCTAAAAATGCACATACTGCTCTGGGTTGCTGAATTCCCAAGTCCTGTCATAGCACGCACCTAAAGTAAGGAAGAGGATTAAGGCATTAAGAAGTTGAACAAGAGATCCTTAAACAGGTCTAGTCTGGGAAACAGTCTGAGAAATATGTCTGTGGTAAGCAGCATTCCATCACTTCTTCCATACTATATCCTACATACCAGCACTCACAACACAGCACCATGCAAGGCATAGTGGTCACAACTGAACCATTCATCTTATTTGCCTGAAGAGCTGCCTGTGTTTTTAGAAAAGCATGCTGCTGAGAAACTAACTTTAAGCCTTACTTCCAAGGCACACACTACCTCGCTATGTTTACATTTGTTATTTATTACTACCCAAAGGATCATCTCAAAACAGGTGCAAACTAAAAGTACAAGGAAAGACCTTTTCAGAGCCTGCTTCTCCATTGCTTCAAGTTTTGCTCTCCATTCCTTCAAATTCTCAATTCCTTCTGCCTGCCACAGAAACTTGTGTTTTGTGCCCCAACACCTCTCTTTCTTTCTGGACATTTAATGACTATCAGCTATAGTTTGGAGAATGCTATACTGTTCACCTTCACTATTTAGATAATGCATCATCTGGAAACAGCAAGAAACACACTGAAATGATCACTGAAGTACCACTGTAGAAAACAAATGCAGAAGGCATTTGGCCCATAATAATCTCATGTTTACCACCCTACCCTTTGAACTGCAATTTAACTGGAGTGGATTGAGTCAACTCCCATAATTTACATTTAACTGCAGCATGTTGCTCTGCTACTTCCACCTTTTTTTTGAGCATCCCAGGTAGCTCTTAGGATGCTGAAAAGACACCATAAAATATATTGATGACTGGAAGTGAAACTGTATAAGCCACATCTTACAGACTCTAGCATCCTTTTAAATCTGCATTTGAAGACAAGAGAGAAGCAATCCTTATTAAGACTGGTACTGCCCTCTGGGAACTGGGAGGCAGAGGGGGGAACCTTTCAGAAACTCCCCCATGAAACTAGATCCAAGGTCTGAGCACCACCACTCCAGCACACTGGTATACAGAAGAGCATTTTCAAATCAGTGGTATTCATTAAGATGGTATGAGACTCTGAAAAGATTCTAACTTGCTAAAATAAAAAAAGGAAATGCTTCTTGCCAGTAGACTCTCGCTTCTCTTTGAACAGGAAAAAAGAATGATGGAAAGGAAATTCATGTTTTGGAGGAGCTGAACAATAGAAATGACTAATTACCACTAAAGAATGCTTGAAACCCAGCCCCAGACCTTGAAAAGCAGCAAAGGAAAGACTAGCCTTGAAGTGAGTTTGAGATCATACACTGGCTTCAATCCTTTCCCCTCTTGCAACTTATTCCTCCACTGAAGTCATGAATCAAGGACTAGAGCCGGCAGAATATTTTATGGCAAGACACACAGCTGAGAGTTTTGTGAGAAAGCATTTTTTCCCACATCTTGGAATGGTCCATTTTCTAAGATCAAATCTTCATGTGGAATGTACAGCAATACAAAAGGGTTTTGCAGTTTCCTGAGAAAATTTCTAGCCAAAGCTAGAAAGCAGAACTGTACCACAACATTTACATAGCTCAGGAACACAGGCACATAATGTTTGCCTCCAACCTGACTGCCTGCTTTATCTCAGCATGTATCTCAGGTGATCAAATCCCCAGTGTAGTGAGAAAGATTTCCATTGCAGCAGTTCTTCTTGTGTCTGAAGACAGTTATTTCATACTAAGGAATGCAGCAAGTATTTCAACAGACCCACTTTCCAGTCAATTATCAGAAACTCTACGGAAGTCTTGAGGAAGGCAAGGAGATAAGTGGAAATGTTAAGTGAAGCATGTGACATGGACAACTACTGCAAGTTTTCCCCACACTGTCTGGGATATTTTGCTTCTCCAGGTACCCCACCTCCACCTTTTATTTTTTTTTTTTTGGGGGGGGGGGTGGTGAGGAAGGGGGAATGGAAGGCAGGAAGAATGGGGAGGAATGTGTTTTGCCTTTTGTTTTTTTATGACTTTCACTCAGATTTCCCCATGGCAAAAATAAAATATACTTCCAAAAGCCTTCTTCCCCAAATATGGTCTGAAATAATAAATGAGTTTTACATTGACACACCTGAAAATAAGACTTACAAGCAAATTATCTTAAACTGATGACCAGAAACATGTTTTGTTTGTAAAAAGCTAACTGAAAATACTGCACTGTGTCCCTGGATTTAATTGGTCAGAAAAAGCCTCTACCAGTACTCCCCTGATTAGAACGAGCATGGACAGCGGTGTTTCAGCTGTCATAGCAGATTTTTCCTCTAGCTCTAGAAAACTCATGGCAAAAATAATTGCTAAAGCCTCAGAAAAGGGCCAAAGCTTCATAACCATTTTCCAAAGCAGTCTAAAATTCCAATTTTTTTTTTTTTCCAAGCTGCACTCTGCACCCACATGCTTCAGAGGCCTGCATGTACAGCAGCACACATCAGCTTCACTGCAAATAAGTAGCTGGCTGGCAGCTTGCTGGAGCTGCTAGGCACAGGCAAAGATGACAGGAGTAGGAAAAGTTGTGTCAAAGACAAATTCTGGAACAGAGCCGTGAGTAAAGCAACCTATACCAAGAACAGTTCACACTATTGTAAGAAATCTGATATCCTAAATATTTCGCCACTTTCCCCCCCAGTCATTAATGCAGGACCACTGAACACCATCATTACAACATGTTTCAGAGGAATTCCACCCCATCTCTTAGTCACAGAAGACTGCAGGGAAAACTCAAGCCTGGATTTAGAATTACCCTCAGGGCTTCTTTTCATTTTCTAAAACCTAACTTAGAGATAGACATCAAGTTCGGCATTTCTATTGTGAAAGCAGCACAAGTTACATCAGTGCATGTAACACCATTATCAGCATGACCCCAGCTTTTTATCAACCACCCATCAGTGAGGGGAAAAAATACTTCCACACACACATCCAGCCTTTCTGAAAAAAATCTTGAGGAGAATACAATACAGCCTGTAGCAAAACAGTGAAATTTAATTCATTTCAAGGACAAATGACCCAACAGAATGGGCTCTCTTGGATTCAGAAACATTACATTTGCTAGATTTTTCACCAAAAAAAAAAAAAAAAAAAAAAACCAAACAAAAAAAACCAAACCCAAGTCCATTCAAACAAACAAACACCAACCAACAACTGAAGCTTAACAGTGGCTATATAAGGCTTAAAGCTTAGGAAATGAGTAAGAACATGGGAATTGGTGCATGCCTATAAGCCAGTCACTGTTTTTCCTCCTGTCCACAATCCCTCTATGCCCAGTTTGTTTTCTTATTCAGTCCTAAAAAGGACTTGCACGATCATGACCCACAAGGGTCATGATCATGCAGATTCTCGAGTCAGGTACCCAGTATACCCAGTGAAAGCTGCTGGGGACTGAATATTGCCTCTGGTAAAGGTGTGAACTGCTTCCATTCTTCTCAAAACATTAGGAACGGCTTATTTCCCCAAAACAAGGCCAAACTAGTCTGTTTGGACAAGAGCTCCCCCAGGGACTATTTTTAATCTGTACACTTATGTGGAATTTAATCTATGCTAAATTATTTTCCCATGTTAGTTTACGTTGGTAAGTTTCTCCACGTTGGTAAGTTTCTCCACACACATAAGCTTTCTGTGTCAGTATCAGTCATTTTCCAAATTCCAGTATAGTCAGACACAACCAGTGTCACTCAAAGTCTCAGGCAAAACCCCGAGTTCGTGATTTCCAAGTTTACATTCCCTGTGGATTAAATGCATTCTCAAATGAAAAGCAGTTTATAAGTCACAAGAGATACTTAATAGGTCACCTCTACAAAGTATTTAATCCATTAAAACAGAAACATTTGGTTCTGTCTGCAAGGTCCTATAAACTTATTGAGATGAAGAATCCTTAAGGGGGGCACAAAGTAAAGAGGGGAAGAGGACAGCATTTTTGAACCATATTAATGGGTTAATTATTGCATAATATGCCTGTCAGTGAAATGACATTTTGGTTGACTAAGTACCAGGCAAGAAGTTAAATTATGCAAGAATCTTTGAATTAGCTAGAGGGTGCTTAAACCAGTAAAGATGCCTAGGGGCAAGTTCAAAGGTAGTTTAAAAAATAAAAAAAAGGAAAAAATATCTTTATAAAAACCATGGTTTTAGGGAACCTGGTAAAATAATCAGTTTCTGTGTAGAAAAATTCACATAAGCAAAGGATGCTTATACAAAGTTTTAAAAACTAAAAATAAATAAAAAGAGAATATTCCTTTTACTAGAGTTAAAAAACTTAGTAATCTACAGCAAGACTTCTAGTTTTAAAATTACTGTGCTGATCCACAATAGCAAAGTCCTACTAATTCCTGCATCATATCTGTTAGATGTTTCCATTTAATTTTTACTGAAATACTGGAACCAAGTCATTTCTAAAATTGAAACATGATGCCCAGAAACAGAGAGGAAACCATTTCCAAGTCAAATAAGCACCTGATCCAATTCAAATTCCATGCCACACTCAGAGTTACATGTTCTTACTGATGTTGAGATTTCAGCATTGATGGAATACAGAGCAGAAATAGCTTATAAATTATCCAGTCTGTGTGTAAGAAGTCTGCATCCTCCTAGTCAGTGTTTTTGGGGGTGGCAGGGAGGAGGAGTAGGGGAAGGGGATTGTTAAATTTGATCAAGACTAGCATATGAGAACCTGAATATTCATTAAAGAACTACTTCTCATTCCAGTTTCACAACTTTAGCAATTTTTCTGATAATTTTCTTTTTCGACAACATAAATATTTTTCTGTTTGTCTCCCTGATAGTCTGGATTGCTGACAGTCTTTGAACAAAGTACTTTGACTGTTTTCACAACAGCAGCCATTGGTACACCAATATTGATGAAGTCCCCAACTAGATCATCAGTTCTAACACTCGATGTTACTGAAAGAAGTTCTCTGCACACACATGGACATCAGAACCACTTGGACATTTCCCCAGCCATTCACTACATAACAAAGAAAAAACCCAACCAAACAAAAAGTTAAGATATTTGGGCAGCACTGTTCCAGTGCAAACAGATGCAAACAACTGGGTTACACACATGCAACTTCCAGATTACTTGAACTTCAGTAACTTGTACAGAAAGCAAAATACTGCCTGAGTCTTTAGGGGTCTGGGCTGCATCACAAGCAAGAAGCCAAGCATGTAGTACAGCAGCCTGTCTGGAGACAGAGCACCAAGGGGAGGGCTTTGTGTCCACTGACCCATTATAGAGCACAGCACTGAAAACAAGGCTCTCCAAAGGGTACTAGCTACCAAAGTTACTAATGATAACAAATACTATCAAGCCTGCAGGCAAGCTGTTCTTACTTCAGTAAAGCAGGGAGAACTGCATTAGCACACAGGTAAACCAATGCCTGAACAAAACAAGAAAAAACAAGCTCAGCTTTCCTCTTCCAAATTTTGAAAATAAAGAAGCTAGGCTTACAAGGTTTAAACTCTTCTCATCAGTTCCAGTTTCACTGACCTTCACTTGCATACCATACACTGTGTCCTCAGGGATGAAAACTAGGCAGACTTATGGGTGGGGAGAAGACAATGGACACATCCAAGGTCTCCCAACTTGCCCCAGCAAGGGGTCAGACAGACTGTAATGCTCCAAACTCCCCAAAACATGCAGTTTAGTAAATGAGACTAGGACTAGCCACAATAAGGAAAGCTTCTGCCATCATCCTAGGAGATTCACACGCATATAACTTCCCAATGCTTGCCTAAAATTTGCTACAGCAACCTGCTCCTGGTCCCAAGGGAACTTCAGAAATTATATGCTAGGCAGTAAGCAAAAAATACAGCAATAACTGTACCACCCCCCACCAAAAAAAGACCCAATTAACAATTAAAACAAAAAACATACCCAAACCCCATTAAAACCAAACCAACACCAAACAATGTAACAGACATTATTGGTAAGCTAGTGGCACAGTGATACCTTCTTTCAATGTCTACCTAGAGGCTAATTCATAAGGAAGTATATTCTAAAGAGAAACTAAGAACACCTTCAGACTAGCAGTTTTGTTAAGCATGCATTTATAATGTATCAAAAAAAACCCTTATGTTTCTGTTACACAGTTAAAAATAATTTCCAGTCATTTTCAGTGTTATCTTATTTGCTATTGTCAAGACGTGGATGAGTTCAGCAAAGCAATCTAGGCCTCTTCATCTAACAGCACCAGAAACTGGAGAAGCAGGGAAACAGACACAAGAGCGTAATCTCAAGAAATGCCTTCACAAAGTAACCTAACTTCTTTGGCAGAGCTTTTTCAAGGCTCTCCAATCCTCTGGAAAGCCAGAGCCCACCCAGCTGCAGAAGCCAAAGCTAAGGTGTTTTGGGAGAACTTCAGTCTAATTCAGTTGTGGACCCATGACGACCTTTAAAGGTAGAGAGTAAGGACAGTTCCTGCTTTGGATTTAAAATTTCTCAAGCTTAAGAGTCTTTGAAAGGGGGTGTAGGCTCTCAACACCTCATACCACAACCAATCCAGAAAATCCCTGTAAAGGATGCTGTAAAGTCAACAGAGGCTGGATGTGTGCAAAGTCTCTCAAGAATGCCATTTAGGAGGTGTAGCTACCAGCACTAGGACCTCAGAATTATTACTTACTACTCAGAATTATTACTTACTAAGAATACAACTTCATTCATGAAAGGCATTTACCCACTTCAGGATAACAACACAAATGGAGTGTTAAAACTGCTTAGAGATGTGAATTGTTAAGGTGGTGAGATGAACAAGAACTTCCATCAGCTTTTGGAATGATAAAGGGAAAAACCCCTCAGGAGCAGCAACAGATTTCATTTATAAACAGTGCTTTAACAAAGAATAATCTGTTTGTAGTTTCAGAAAGAGAAGCTACCAGCAACAGATGCCACAGAGACTTCTCTGTCAGGTGTTAAAGAACTCATTTATGTCAAGTGCGTTAAATGCTAGAAACAAGTTAACAGACAAGTATTTCTACCTGTTGCTATTCCAGTTCTCAGTATTCTGCAGCCTAGCATACGCTGATAGTCTGAAACAAGACAGGGCTGAAGCTTCAAAAATGATAAAAAAAACCATGCTTATAACTGTAGCCAGTAGGGGTCATTTCAGTGTAAAAAATTGCAATGAAAGAAAAGACTAGGGACAGGAAGGAGCATAAAAACATGAATTTCTATTCACACAGTTCTGTAAAACACTTCCATTTCCTCCTCCCTGTACTGGGGAAGGAAAGGGTTTGCACTCCCAATGTGCATGACAACAAAGAAAGCACATCCTTTATTCTGTTAATGAAAATGGCATGACTTAATACTACTCACATCAAGCATCACCAGCCTAGCCTGTTGCATGTGTGCCTGTAAACTGAACAACTGTTTAGGTCATCACAATCAAAAAAACAGAGCTATTCAATCTCATATTAGCGATCAGAGGCAGTACAATCAGTTCTCTTTTATCCTTGCTGCCACCTCACGTGCAAAACATGCACCATGAAGAACAACATACTACCTCTGTTCCTCAGAATGAGGTAGTTTCCTGACAATTCACTAACAGGCATTCCAGGATTATTTATTACGCTGACAGGTCAGCTTGGTTCCTTTTCATTTATGAGAATGAAAATTAAATAGATAAGTAAGGATAAGAAAATTAAATAGGAAAGTTATCTCCCTTAGATTGTTAATAGATTGTTATATAGTTAATAGATTGTTATCTCCCTCCCCTAGGACTATTCCTATAGGGACAGCTGGAACTAGTTTCTAACCACAACACTAATTGAAACACAATCTTGCCAACAAATGCTTCATACTATTTTCAACAGTAGATGGGACGTGTTATGAGCTGAACTACAGCAACGTACAGATTGCATCACTTCAAAGGAATGAAATACTCCTAAACTGCCAGAGATGTCCATACTGTGATACAGTAAGGAAATCGGAGCATTAAGGCTTTTAATGACTGTAGGCTCTTAGTTCCTTTAACCATCGAGAAGGGGGGGAAGCTGTTTTAGCCCAGCTTTTAC
The DNA here is from genome assembly GCF_028018845.1 of Melospiza georgiana. Classification (NCBI taxonomy): domain Eukaryota; kingdom Metazoa; phylum Chordata; class Aves; order Passeriformes; family Passerellidae; genus Melospiza; species Melospiza georgiana. The sequence continues at coordinate 48,169,266 of NC_080432.1, read as the reverse complement.
TCAAAAACACACAATAAGAGAAACTCCTGCAAAACCAGGTAAGTTTCCCAAGTACCTTTACTTGTACTGTTCTATTTATAAAAACTTTTCCAAAGCATATTAAAAATAAGACACTACACCAATGTACATATTCAGCAACATAGTCTCAACCAAGGTCGTCACAATAGTTCAGGGCCATTTAAAATTGTTTTAACAATCGAGCTTTTATTCTAAAGCTCATCCTACCCAAGCATCAACTCCCGAGGCTGACAGCACTGGTTGTAGCACAGGCGGGACGCACTGCCCTGCTCTGTTGTGGTTTGCAATTTATTTGTTATGGAGGCAAATGGAGTTTTAAACTAATAATGAGCGCCAGGACAAAAGTCAGCTGCCCACTAAAAATGACCGGGTTCAGTTTTCTTAAAATAGTGCATAATTTTAAATGCAAGTTTTTTGGACAGATGCTGCCTCACCAGCTCTCTGGACTTTCTACTGCCCTCTACCCGCCGAGAGGAGACCGCCTCCGTCTCCTTTTCCAGAATTGTCGAAGCTCCCACTCCGAATCACATATACATTTATACATATCCCAAACTACTGCTTATTTGTAATCTCTTTACAGCGCCATGTTTTCCCTCAACTTGGGGGAAAAGGCAATTGGAGGCACAAGAGAAAGAGAGACTAAAAATTTGTCTCTGGGCTTTCATTAATTTATAACACATAAAAAAAATAAATCTTAGGAATTCTGATAGATAAAAAACTGAAGGGGGATGAATTCCTTTTGCATTTCGTACCACTTTATCGCCTCACAAGACGGTAGCAAGCTGGAGAGACTTTGAGAGGAGTTCTACCGTGGGTATTTACCGCCCTTGATGCTCCAGTGGGGAAAAAAAAAGGCATATACTTATCATTATATGCCGAGTAGGACAGGCAGAGAGATATTAAGTGACAGGAACAGGAAACAAAACTTTACAACAGATGATCTGTCTTCCTTGTTTCTTTACACAGGAGGGAATCCGGAATAGGCATCATGTGTGCACGACTGACCTCCGCCGATCTCCATCTGCCAAACTCTTCCCGAGTCCTTTATCATGGAATTTTAGCTGGGCATCAGCAGCTGATACACGCTATCAGCAACCCAGTGACAGTACGCTACGAAGAATCAATAGAACCCTAAAGTTTAGGGTAAGGAAATTAAGGGCAAAACTTCTAAGTAGGAGTCTGTGAGGTTTTTTAAGCAGGGAAGGTTGGAAGACACGCTCGCTGATGGGACAGTAGGGCGGGATGGAAGGGAAGGGAAGGCAAGGAAGGCGCACCGGCGCCCAAGACCTCGTAGGTGCGCCCTCCTTCCTTTCCCGCCACCCATGGGGCGCCCCGACCCCGGGGCACGGATGGAGGGATGGGGTGTCCCGCCGCCTCTCACCTTCGCAGACGCCCACTTCGTACTCGGTGATGGAGTCTCCGTTGAGCGGCGGTCGGATGACACAGCGCAAGCCCCGGTCGCAAGCCCCGTGCAGCCCATAGACACCCCCGCAGCTCTCGTTCCGCTGCCGAGCGCACATGAAACAGCAGCCGCAGATCCCCAGCACGATGCTGCCGGGGCAGCTCTTCGGTTCTTCGCATTTGGATTCGTCGCAGGGTAAGCAGACGAGAGCACGCGTCCCCGACTCGCCCAGCAGCAGGGCCAGCAGGAACAGCCACCCCGCGGCCGCCAGGTGCCAGCCGCCGTCTCCGCCCGGGCGTCTCCTCCCCGCCGAGACCGCTGCCAGGTACATCCCAGCCGCCGCAGCCCGGCCTGGGCCGGGGGGAGCCTCTCGGAAGCCCCCTCGCCGGGCGGCGGACCCGAGCGTGCCGCGGCTCCTTCCCGCCGCCCCCGCCTCCGGCCCCCCGAGGAAAGTTTCCTCTCTCGGCGGCGGCGGCTCAAGCCAAACTTCTCCTCCGGGTGGCGGCTCCGCCCGCTGTCCCCTCCGGGAAGCGGCGTCCCTCAGCCCGCCCGTCCCTCGCCCGGCGGCTCCCGGTTCGGCGGCGCCGTGCGTGCGAGCGGCTGCGCGCGGCGGCGGCGGCTGGCTCTGTCCCCGTCGCGTCCCGAGCCCCGACTCGCCTCCTGCCTCACTCTCGACCCGCTCCAAGTGCGCCCTCTGCCCTGCCCCCATTGGGCGATCACCGCCGCCGCACCGCCCCGAGTGCCCGTCCGCGCCTCTCTCATTGGGCACCGCCGCGGCTGGCCCGCCCCCTTCCCTCCCGCGCCCCCCCAGCCCCAGATCCTGGGGCTGGAAGAGGCGCAGCGGAGGCGAGGAGCAGCCTGGGCCCCACAGCGGCCGCCGCCTCCGCCTCCCCCTGCACCTCCCCTCCCCCTCCCGGGGCTCTGGGCGCGGAGCGGAGCGGAGCGGGGCGGCGGCGCCAGACCGCGGGGACGGGCTGGCGGCGGCCCGGGGGACACCGGGGGCGGGGAGGGAGAGGGCCCCGCAAAGGGCGCAGCCCCGGCAGGGCGATGCTGCGGGGAGCCGTAAACGGGGCCTCGCCGTCCCCGGCCGTGGCGGCGAGAGCCTCCTCCTCTTCCTCTGCCTGCTCCCTCGAGGGGCGCGGGGATCCGGGACGGGGAGCGGCTCCGCGCCCTCTCAGCCCCAGAGCCACGGGAGGGGAGAGCCGGTCGCTCCCCGCCCCGCCCCGTTCCGTTCCCGCAGCCGGGCTCCGGGCGCGCCCAGGTGCCCCGCGGGTGCGGGGAGCCGCGGCGGACCCGCTCGGCGGGGGCGGGAGGGGCTGTCCCGCTCCGGCGGCGGCGCAGCGCTATCCCGGGCCGCCCCTCTGCCCGCTCATAAACAAGCGGCGGTGCCGCCTCTCGCCCGCCGACTTCGGCACCGAAAGCCGACCCCGGGCCGCCTGGTGCTCTTCGCCGGCACACGGGCAAAGGCGCCCGCGGCTACCGTCGCTCTTCCCCACCGAACGGCTCCATCACCGCCCCGAGCCCGCCGGGCAGCCGCGGCCCTGCCGCCGCCCGGTCCGCTGGGGTTGCGCGGGCCAAGGACGGCCCGGAGCGGCGGCGGGAGGTGCGGCGGCGCTGTGGCGGCGGCGCTGGCCCTGCGAGGCCGGCAGGCGGCAGCGCTCGGCGCGGCGCTCGCTCCGGCGGAGGGTGCCTGCCCCGAACGGGGCGAGGGGGCGGCGGGAGGGAAACCAAGAGGGACGGTGTTAGCGGAGGTCAAAATGCTGCCTTGTCTGCGGGCGGCAGCGACGGCAGGAAACAGGAGGTAGCTGGCCGCTCGGGGCAGCCCCTCGGTACAATTTCAGAGCGGGACCTGCCGCTGCCGTGTCCTGCCCAGCTCAAGGTGCGATGGCAGCTTTGGGAACGATGGGTCCTGCAGTCAGGAATGCCCGGAACTGGGATCATTTAGAGTATGAAACCATTGGCTCCGCAAGTGGATTTTGCCAGTTGCAGCGTGCTGAGCCTCGGAAGGCTTGGACTGCGTGTACCGGTGCCAGCAGTTTGTGAAAGAGGGTCTGGAACCTTAATAGGGACTTTTACAGAGAGGCCAAGACATGGTTCCTACAGTTTCTCTAGTGGCACACACATGTTCACTTTGGCACAACCAGTTCTCGTGTCAGCCGAGGAGTTGCTATGGAAGAGCAAAGCTCCAACTGGCAATACAGAGTTGCCACCAGGAATAGACAACACTATACAGAGTAAAGCTCTGTCAGCACTAGCATACCTTATAGGTGAGTTTTAAAAGCTCTGTAATTCACTCTTGTTGACTCCAGCCTAAATACCTACTATAGCAAAGATTCCCTATTGCTAGAACAGGCCCATGGGCAATGGAAACAGTGCAACCATGTAACATGATGTCGAAAAATAAAGCATTTCCATTTTGTCTAAAAGAAAGTGTTTTCGAGATTTGTCCAGTTTAAAAAATAATAATGGTTTTATTATAGCAGAATTATATAAATATATATATATATATAGCATACAGCATGCATTAAATGGATTAGGGCCATTCAGCTGACATATCTCAACAATGAATGGATAAACAGCGATTTACTGGACAAGAGTATCTGAAGAAATACTGTGATATATTTTTGAAGAGATTTAGAAAGCAAATTACAAGCTGGTCTTGCTAAATGCAGTGTGTTTTGGTATAAACGAAGCCAGTGTGTACGTTTGAGGACAACCAAAACATTGTATGTTTCTGCGTTCTGGAAAGCAGTAGGTCAGGAAAACACCCTGAAGGTCATATTAGACAAAGCCTCAAACTCTGAGTGTTATGCCAATGGATGATACTCCCTGGCGAAGTGACGCACCAAGTAAGAAGTCTTGTGCCGTTTCCTCAAAAAGGCAAATTCTTCCTCCCCTCATCCTCAGCCCTCTCGTGTCAGTTTGCCGAAGCACCTGCAGGGGTCAGAGTACTTTTGATTCACCAGAAAATTCCACCAAAAAAGCTGCTGTGATTTGGATGAGAGTAGTTTGTAAAAAGCTACTGTTTCCTCCAGCCTGGAAACGCTGCCTTTTGGTCATGTATTTTACTGACGAGGCGCATGAAGGGGTTTTGCCTTCCATGTATAGCATTGCTGAGATTGCTTTTTGAATGAGGCATACAGTTCCTGCGACTGTATTTTTAAAACACTGTTCACAAACCTGAGATTGTGCAGAAAGGAATCACAACAGTGATTTTAGTGCTAGGGAGGATGCTGCACCATACAATACATGGTCAGAGGCTTGAATTTAATAGGCTTAGTTTATCAAAAGATGAAAAGTGAACTGATTACAATGTATTAATCCCCTCATGTGAAAAAATGAACTGGTCTATGAAAAATATGTAGGCATTTTTCCAGGACTTATGTTCATAGCCAGCATGGAAATCCCAGACATGTTGGATTGCATGCTCAGGCAGTTCAATATTTCCCAGACATGCCAGACCTACCCGTCATGTACTGTACTGATGTACAGTGTATTCAACACACAAAGAATTCACTGGACCTACTGTGCCTGTTTGCTTGTGTGGGAATGAACAAAGAAGCTCTAGAAGCAGTACAAAAACAGATGAAGAGGAAAGCTATGGACAGCTTAGATAAGAATGTTGTAGGGCCCTGAGAAAAAGAGAGCAAACTTTTAAGCTGACTGCCAAGTGAGAGAGGCTTCAGCTGTGAACAGGATTAATACCCTGATTCATGCACTGTTTATCCTGAGATAGCTGCATGTAAGAGAGGAAAATACAGAGATATGTAAGGAACAAGGACCAAAATTCAGGCTTCTTGTCTCCTTAGGTCTTGCCCTTTAGATCCAAGTCACAAATTGTTCATGCTTATGCTTTTGTTTCCATCTTCTGGCCCCAGGAACCAAAGTACTTCATTGCACAATTCACACAGATTCAACAGGAAAGGCAGATAATTCTCTTGCCCCAAGCCTAAGAGTCCACAGGGACAATAAGGTACTCCTTGGAAATCAGCAAATCTGATACCTGATGACTTTACAGGGAAAGTGAATATCCCTGCTTTCCCCAGCAAGAAGCAGTGGATCCATCTGGAAGATGGGAAATTCACTTATCCCTGCTCTTACCTGCTTCTTGATTTATTAAGGGTTCTACTGATCCAAATAGCTTAGGAGTAAGTGGATTCAGCTACTGAAGTGAAACCCAGCTCCTTATTTCCCCTAGAAACAGGTTAGTAAATACTGCTGAATACAACTGTGGGAGGAAGAAAGGCATTCTGATATACAGGCTGTAGCAGCTGAAATTTCCTGAGCTTGTTCTCCTGAATTGTTAGTGTTATATTGAAGCCACATCTAGGATGGATGAAATTGGAGCAGTAATTGAGTGGAACTCTATGGCTTTCTTGGTCATCATGGAATGTGGAACTTTTGTGAATCCACACAGTGATGTGAGAAAACTACCATTCCCTTCATGGATTCCTCAGTTCTGTACTCACTGCTCTTCCTTCTGGTAAATCTCCCTACGTGAAAAATACATGTTCAGTGTAAATTTCCTGTGAGTCTGAAATTCACAATAGTGATAACTGAAATTATTTCATTTTATTACATGGTTGAAGACATTTATACTAACAAAAAAACCCCATCTCCCTCCCCCCCCACCCCCCCCACCGCCCCCACAACAGTAAATAAAATATCAAAATGTCCTCATTTAAATTCAAAAGGCTGTTTCCATTGTGCTGATACATGTTGGTAACTCCCTATATATTTCTGAATTTGGGAACATTGGTGTTTTTAATACCAAAGTTGTATTTCTTTCCTACACAAATGTTTTGTTTCTATTCTGTACCTCATTGTGTCTTTGTTGCACATTAAATTTCTTTCTCTTTTCATTATTTAGTTCGTTAAGATCATTTATGTCTCCTTTGTAGCAGTCTCTTGACATAAACTCTTTCGTAAACAGGTTATTCACATGAGCAATCTCTACTACCAGAAAAGAAAAAGATCAAGATGAAACCTGCCACTAATACAAGCAGTGCTGAATCAGACTAAACCTCATGAGAATAATTTCTCTTATCTTCACAGAAATATCATGGGCTTATTAAATTAGTAGCTGCAAGGTGTTTCAAAACCTCTAAATGGAAAACGGTGGGAAATTGAGAAAGTGAATAGAAGAGTTCATTTTAATACAAACAATTTGTGTATGAATTGTTTTGAACCATTTCATATCCCATCAGGAAGTCTCTGTGGTGTTTTTTAGCCCTGCACGTTTTTTCTCTCAGTTGAATCCTTAGCTTGGGACAGCTCAGTAGTTCAAAATTTAGTCTGGAATACCTAACAAGCAGGTATGCAGCTTTTTCTTAATACATCTTTGATTCCTCATGTGGAACATAAAAGTAAAAGTATCTGCTTTTTTTTAATGGCCTCAGAGCAACTGCATAAGTGATTTTAAAATCATGACTAATTTACTTGTGAATATTTTTTCTCAAATTTAGAAGCCATAAATTAATACAAATTGTAAATAAATAAGCTATAAAAGAATGGGATTGGCCATTTACATGTGTAGATCTTCACATTTCACTTAAGTCACTGAAACTGTGAATTCAACCCAAGGATTTTTTCAGACCTTAACAAGCTAGAAAATATAACTTTAAAATTGCAAAGTTAAGGGACTAGGGAGTCAATATCTATTTAAGGATATGTACCAGAAGCATATTGGAAGAAATAACTACTATATCTAGAAATGCAGTGTTGTATTTAAATTGATCACACTCAAGGTCACGTTGGATTTAGCTTTTTTATCATGAAGAAAATATTCGTAACAAATAAGCATACTTAGCAAGGAAAGACAATTTGCTGTCAGTTTACAGAAGAAAAGTAGAAGTATTTTAAACTGGTATGTCATTCTAGGGATTATTTGCATTTTTATTACAGAAAATCTGGCCACCAGAAAAGTAGGTGGATTAGATCAGCATCCACAATCCTCTTCATAGTGCTGCATACTGATAAGATTTAAAATGTTAGAATATAAATCTGAAAATACTGTGTTTATTTCACTGCAATCTGCTGTGTTTCAATAGCTGCAGTATAAAATAGAGGAAATCAAATAGGATCAAGGATACACTGGATATGAACTAGGGTTTGTCATAGCTAATGCCCTAGCTTAGTAGGTCCATAGAAAGTTCTCAGCATTCTAGTCAAGGTACTTCCTATTCTGAACACAGTTTTGAGCTCTTGAAAGAAAAGCAGGAGCTCTGAGGCTGGTGGGTACAGACAAAGCTGATGGGTAGCTGTTGCCTTGGTATGTGAGGGCCCAGCTGTAATACTTTCTACTTCAGTTCAAACTCATCAAAACTTGTCTGAGCTTGAAACTCTTCAAATGACTGATTGCAATAGGGGCAAAATGGCTTGTCCTCTGGTTTTCAGCTCAATCAAATGCTGAAAAGGGAAAGAAACAAAACACCTGAAACCCAGCCCTACCTCAAACCCCAGGAAGTACAGGATGAATGCAAGAAGGTCTATGGGATCCCCCCATGAGAATGAAATGGGGAAAAGAGAGATCTGGTGACAGTGGTGACTGCAGGGGACCTGGTGGGTGTGAAGCACACTAGTGTGTTGGTGTCCTTCCAACACAACTCTCCTTCTCATGGATATGAGCTGGCTCATGTGGAGCTCTTCAGGAGTCTCTGGACTTATAAAACGAGCGGTCCATAACCCAGACAAGCCATCAGCAGCTGGTTGAGAGGCAATTATAGCTGATCCTGCTTTATGGCAAGAGGGCTGTATAACTCCCTGTGAGTTTCCTGACAATGTTTCTATAACTTTTGCACCATTGTGTATTCTGGCTGGAACTCACAAATGCCAGAGGTTGTTACAACAATCTCAAATAGTGCCCTATTACCTACTTATCAAATTAACCTATTTTTGATGCTGCATAGAAACTTTTATTCCAAGAAATCACACCAAATTTCCAGTATTTTTCCTAGCTCTTTCTAGACTTTAATTCTGATAAATATAACTGGCCATAAAAGCCACCTATCCCTACTGACTCAATTCCCTTCATGTTTATAATCACATTCTCAGTTTCTGTGGATGATGATGTGGATGTGGGTTAGCAAAAATGTTTAGGACAACATGAAAAGCTCTTCTGATTATAGCAACTTCGTGTGTGCCAAATTAAGAAGTTTGTCTTCTGGTATCTACCAAGCATGTTGAGGGAATCAGATTTTGCTGATTTGCAGTTCATCCATTAATCCTAGGAAGATTATGTTGCTTATGATAGCAAAACAGAGATATTTTCCCTGAGTAAATGTGTATTTCTATAAATTGTTTGAGCTTCTTTATTTCTCTTGATGGATAGTTAGCAGACAGTCTATCTGCTCAGCTTTTTAATATCTTGGATAGAACCATGTACAGCTTAGATACCATTTGCAAAGTCCATGTGTCTACAGTTACTGGGGTATACTTACAGTAAGAGAACAAGGTAGTATAGGTCCGCATTCATAACATAACATAAGTCTATGTTTGTTTTTGTAACATCTTAGGGCAAACGCCCACAGATAAGTGTTTTTTTACAAGGATATTTAGGCCTTATTTAGGCTCTCATAACTGGGATTTTTTTCTGTTAATATTTTCTTATTCATGTCAAGATAGGAATTGGCCTTCCATGGCTGATTTCAGTAAATTAGCAATATCTATTTGCTAATCCCTGGAGTTTTTTTTCCTGTACATTATTAGAAATATGGTGATTCATATTGTAAACTGCTAAGTACCCTGAGAGATGTTGCAAATCTGGATTTTGTTGTAGGCTTCAGCAAATGTTAATACACCCATCTGACATTAGGAGATACTCATCATCATGCAAGTTCCTACACCTTTTCTTTCAGTCTGCAGGAAGACAAGTTCAGTAGATTTCCTGGTCAGGCTTGGCTGCAAGAAGCAAATGAAAGTAGCTGTGTACCCAGTGCTTTGAACAACACGTGCCTGTTCAAGTGTGACCCTGGAGTTTTAACTTCAGACACTTGGATGGGAGTTAAGGAAACAAGCAGGAAGGTAAGATGACTTGCTGGAAACAGAGGCAGTGATGCAGTCAGGAAGAGAACACAGCATCTCCTGCTTCTCAAAACATTCCTGCCTCACAAATTACCATCTCACATGAAAAATGATGGTGAGAAGAAACAAGCCCTGAGGAGAAGAAAAGTCTCAGCAATAAGAAAGATGAGAAGGAGGATGGTTTGATTAGTTCAGACTCATAGAGAACAGGCAGACAAGAAATTTTTTCTCGAACCAGGGGGATAGATGGGTTGGATGTAGTCATGGGGAATAGCATCCTATCATTGGTAGGAACTTGCAATAAATTAAGAGTTTCTTAGACATTTCAAATTCTGTCACTTCCTAATGATAAAAAAATAAAACCACAAGACATTATCTTGTGTATAATAGTATATAGTATAATTCTCCCAGTCCTTCCCTCTTAATATATATGGGATTAATGTCAACAGCCATGTCAATGCCATCCCTTTTAAATCAGAAGGGTTCTTCTCTCAATGTCCAGGTCATCATTGCTTTTGAGCTGAAGCAGACTCCCATTAAGGAGAGATCCCCCATAAGGAAATGCCTTATTTTTGGGATTATGTTAAAGCAACCATTCCCATCTCCTTTCCTAGTTAGTTGGTCTAGCCCCCAGAGTGATTACAGCCTTTGATAACCTGCCCCCACAGTAACTAAGTTCTAGAGCATGCAGATAGATTTTAGTGTGCATTAATTCATGATAGTGAGTTTAGTTATGAAGACTTTGTAAGATTTAATATAATTAATATATTTTCCTGAGTGTCTGTCTGGTTTTTTTCCTCTCTCTTCTCTTTTTTATTATTAAAAAAATCTTTTTTTTTTCTTCAGAAAGAAAGATACAAAGAGTTTAGGTTAGAAGTTTGAAAAAAAACAGGTAATCAACTCTCACAAGCTCATAATTGAATTCTACCAGAAACACAGCTACAGGGGTCCTGTTACCTTATGGCAGTGAAGCTGTTTGAGTTTTCATGCTTAGTAGTAAGGAGAAAGATTTGCTGTAATGCTGTGTCTGCTTAAATCTTAACAGCCATGCAGAGTAGGAGTAAAAAGGTATTCTTTACTGCCCTGCTGATTTGGTTCTATGGGTGGTTTTTCATTACTAGATTTGTAAGCAGCAAGCAGATCACACTTGTGACTATTGTACAGGCTGTATACAGCTTTGTCAGCCTCTGTCTCAGCTACAGTCCACCTTGGGGAAGTGTAGCACTGTAACTGTACTGATGTGCATTTTGGAAATATTTTCTCAGCCTTCAGCTGGATCTTGTGCTCAGACTGAGACTAGAGTGGTGTTCCAGTCCTATTGACATATTAGTCTTTGTAGTAGATTTTATGAGGATGAAACCATGGATACTGTCTCAAGAACTTGAGCAGGCAATCAGGAAGAGGACAACAATCTGCAGTTCCCTTGACTTACATGAAATAGACTCAGAGCAGCTGGCAGTGGGATGTAAAATGTCCATGTCCTCTCTACACTATTCTGTGTATATATCCAGCATCAAGGCAGGGCAAAAGCATCTTGAATCACTTTTCTTTCCTTGGTCATCCAATATTACTTTCAGAAGATCAAGGTGCCAACACATTATTTATTAATAACTTTGTCTTATCTCTCAAATTACAGAGAGACTTTGGTGGGGATTTTGTTTCTTTGCTTAGTTTTGTCTTGGTTTTTTTGATTGTTTGTTTGTTTTCATTTATACAAGAAAGCGTGGTCCTTGATTCAGCTTAAGTGATGCAATTAGGTTTAGATCATGCTTTATAGAGAACCTTTTGGAATTAATACAAACAAACTATTCTAATTCTTAAACTGCTGTGGGTATTCATTCTCAATATAACAATTCTGAGACACAACTTTAAAAATATGAAAAGATAAAATAATTTAAATTCTTGAGTTGAAGCTTAAAAAACCTGTAATTATGCAGTATGCAGTATTTCAAGTCCACCTGGGTATTTATATTACTAATTATTCCATAATACCTTTGATATTTTACATTTGTTGTAAGAAAAGGATTTAAAAAAATTTACAAAATAGGCAAAGAAAAGTGAAAATTATCACAAGGAATACTCCTTGGACATTCATTATTCTCTATGTATCAATTAACTTTTCCAGATCACCCTGAATAATTCAGACAGACATCTTATTCTATATTCAATTCTTTGTCTTTTTGCTACTAAAATGCAATTTTTAGTAAGTGAGATTTAAAGCCTGAGAGAGACAAAAAGAGTTTGGTTTAACTATAACTGATGAACACATTTTTAGTAGAAAAGTCTTAATTTATCTCACTCCTGAAACCCATTGAGACTAACGTTCTAACAAGAACAGTATGCATGTAACTAAAGAACAGAACACCTAGGGAAGCTGGTAAAAATGCTCTAATTAACTTCATGAAGTTCTGCCTAATAATTACTTATGTGAAATACATGTAACTTTATTAAACTATGATTCTGATTTCTCCTTTCTTTTTTTGTTTTTGGTAGGCAGAGAAGGAATGTACAAATCTGGAATGCTTACTTTCATTCTAAATCTAACTACTCTCAGAATTTTTGTACATATGTATTAATAATTTAGCTGGACTGTAACCATGACAATATTGATAGCATATGTAGAATAAATAGGAAACAAGACTACTTACGCAGGAAACGTCAACACATAGAACATTATCAGAACATTTGAAATTCTCAGATGTGAACAAGCCATTAGTTATTTATAATGTTTCTTATATTATAAGGTATTACAGGTTAATTTTTTAAAGTTGTTTTTCCCTGTTATACATTTGTCTATCAATAATCTCAACCATTTCACAGTCGTGACATGTAAAAGGTTAAACTTGACAGTTGTCCTTTAGATTATATTGCTTTAAATGCCAAAGTGTGTCTTTCTATTTAAACCTTCTGCTGGGGAAAATATTAATTGAGGAATAGTGTTCACTATTCAATGTGGAAATATTAGATTACATTGCTACCACATTATCTGAAATTACTGTTTGGAGTTCAAATCAGAGCAATCAGGTGCTCTGTCTTTTGCAAAGCTTCCCATTCATTCCAAAATACTATTTTATTTCTGCCTGTTTTCTCAGTCACTTTCCTGTTTCATTCTTCACAGCTTTCATTCATTGGAATCAATACCAAGCTGCACTAGGGCTATGAAATGAGCCTTTTCAACAATTTGGGGACACTGCAGACAATGCCTGTCACCTATTGTGACATGTATTTCAGATGAGTGAGATGAAAGCTCAAGTTCTACCATGTGCTGGCAGTTTCTGTCAGGTGGGACAGGTTATTGATGACCTTTACTGCTGGATAATACCTAAAGGAAATCAGAAACTGTCAATATGTTTGGTGAAGAGGGGCAGAGAAATGGTTCTTTGGTAGTCCTAGGACTCCATTTAGGTGTATTTTTCTGCTTATTTCACAGCTACAATGTGTGCAGAACACTTCCTTTCTCTTTATTACTATTGTTAGAACAGCAATAAAATCATCAGTATCTTTAAAAATAACATTGAAGTGGCCAATGTTAATGTTAGTCTAAGGGCTGTTTCTATGTCTTCATATATTTGTAGGTCTTCCTTTAGGATATATAAGGGTTAAAACTGTACCATTAAAATATTCCAAATACAAAAACTTTAATATCAGCAATTACAAATAAATATAATCTCAAGCTAATATAAGAAAAAGGTAATTTCTATAGGCCACTAACTAATGCTGAACTTCTAGAATGGTGATTTTCTGTCAGAATTGCATGTTAGTTTAACCTCTGTGTTGCTTTAAATGCAATTAGAGCCAGGGCTGGTGAAGGAAGGGAGTGGCGGTGGTGGAAGAGGGGGGCTGGACATTTGCATCATTTGAGCAAGATGTGACAGGGAAGCTGGTACCTGGCAATTTTTTCCTGTTTGGGTAGTACAGCTACCTTCACACTTTGGGGCACCACTGGTCCCTAATCTCATCTGTCAGGTACTGGGACCTTTGGAGACAACACCTAAATCTGTCTTTAGCTGGAATTCCGCTAAGGAATTCCTAAGGCCTAAGGAAAGCCTTACTAAATGCAAACAAAATTTCTCTGAGGTACAGGTACATATGCATGGGTAAAGCAATGAAATTTGGACATTTAGGGGAACTATCTGTAAGCTGCCTTTGTATCTGCAAGACACTTCTCACCTCTGAATATTCAGCCTTGGTCTTCTTCAGCATCCTGGCTTCAATCTTTTCTTTTCTTTTCTTTTCTTTTCTTTTCTTTTCTTTTCTTTTCTTTTCTTTTCTTTTCTTTTCTTTTCTTTTCTTTTCTTTTCTTTTCTTTTCTTTTCTTTTCTTTTCTTTTCTTTTCTTCTCTTCTCTTCTCTTCTCTTCTCTTCTCTTCTCTTCTCTTCTCTTCTCTTCTCTTCTCTTCTCTTCTCTTCTCTTCTCTTCTCTTCTCTTCTCTTCTCTTTTCTTTTCTTTTCTTTTCTTTTCTTTTCTTTTCTTTTCTTTTCTTTTCTTTTCTTTTCTTTTCTTTTCTTTTCTTTTCTTTTCTTTTCTTTTCTTTTCTTTTCTTTTCTTTTCTTTTCTTTTCTTTTCTTTTCTTTTCTCCTCTCCTCTCCTCTCCTCTCCTCTCCTCTCCTCTCCTCTCCTCTCCTCTCCTCTCCTCTTTCTTTCTCTTTTTTTTTGTCATAAATGTGAACTGTTATGAAGAGATTTGTGATAGGCAAGTTTAAAAGCACACATTTTCTACAGATTTCACAGAATTGCAGCTATCTCTATTCACACAGTCCTGTGAAATTGAAATGGAATTGATAAAAACTCATAAAAAGATTTCTGTATTTTGTGTATTTAACAGAGCTAATTTATTATCTGAATTAACTCTGTTATGTTATGTATAATTTACCCCAAAGATTTTTGGAATTATTTAAAGTAGTGTCTAAAAGTGTAACCTTAGTAAATAAATTGAGGCATTGGGCAAAGGATGTAGTAGTAAATGAGAGAAGAACAGTAGCTCACAAGAGAGGCTGAGGATAAGTTCCTATATCCAGCATCCTCTGGCACCAACTACATACCACAAAAAATAGGTAGAGAGCGAATGTTGACATTTGGCAGAAGTGGTGGTTAATAGCTAAATTCTACAATAATTTATCCATATCACATCAGTCAACAAGAGCATATTCTGTCTGGGAAAAAATGGCATTTTATGACATGCATTAAAATTCAGTATTAATTAAAATAATTTGTTCAAATACCACTTTTTGTATGAAGAACATTTTGTAACAGATAATATAATTAAATTATCCAGATTCTTGGAAATAGAAGCATATGTGCTCAACAGATGACGTTTTTTAGCTCAAGTCTCTTCTTTTAATACAAAAGCAAACAACAGCAAAATGTAGTAATAACATCTTTTCCAGTACAGAAGGTATGGCAACAATGATAATACTATGTCTCAGTCACCATTAACCTCCATCAGCAAAAATTAGCTGGAAATGTAAGGATAATGTGACAATTTTTATATCCCAGCAAGGCAGATGAGAAAGCTGAACATCTTTACATGTATCCAAGTTGCTCTACATGATCACATAGATCCTTGACAAGCCAACCATTATGAAATTCAGTCAGAAAACAGAAAATGAATTATTCAACACAATCTGAAAGAGTTTGTCTTTGAAGGGTGACACTCATTTCTGCTGCATTACACAAAGAACCTTGCTTGGGGGTAAAGACTCTGAAGTGGTTTTTTGGTGGTTATTTTTCTGTTTATTTTTGGGCTTTGGTTTGTGGCAATTTTTTATTCAGCTGTCAAAGCAATTACACACACAATAAAGCCATTTGAGCATTTTTATTTCTCGTTGTCAACATGAAAATCTGTAAAATTGAATGGAACCCAATTAATCCACATTGGGGAAATCCGATTTTTGATTGTCCAATGCTGAAATATTTTGTTAGCTTTTAGTCATTAGTTTACCATTTAGGACACTAAAGTATCTTGGTTTTTAGGTACACACTGATAAAAGTCAGGGAGATGGACACTTAGATTTCTAATTTATTAGAAGTTAGTATTTATTATAAATACTAACGTATTAGTGTCAGGGCTTTTCCTCATATCAGCCCAGGAAGGGGGGAAGTGTTAAGGAGATCTTTTCTCTACCTGAGAGGACTAAAATCTGTATTATACTCCTTCTTGAAGAGCATGGCTCTGGGCAGATCCTCATTCTCTTTAGGTGGGGATGCTTCCACTTTGTATGAAAGCACAGCACTGAGCCCAGATGTTTCATGTCTTTTCCAGCCACCAACCACTATATTTTCTCTATATGTCTTTTTCTAATAGGCCTCTCATGATGGACAGTATCAGTTACAGCATGGAGAAAGCCTCAGTCACAGTGTACTAGGAAACAGTGAGGGGGTAGTGCCACCCTTGAGTAACACTAGTTCAAAACTTCTCAGGAAGCTGGAGAGCAGCATGCATCTTGCTTTCTCATCTGGATGACGAAGCCCTTCTTTTCTTTGACTTTTCTGTCACATACATAAACAATATTATGTTGAAACAATCCATTATGTAGATATGTCAATTACTACTTTTTGATATTTTAAAAATTATTCTGCTAATATTGCTTGGCAAATTCAAACCAAACTAGTGACCATTTTCTGTATGCTTTAGTGACATCCTCCCAAAATGTTATTAACATATAATGTCAGTTCCTTTGCAGCAAAGCCACTACAGGAAGTCTAAATACACTCTGAATGATGGTAAACAAGACTTTAACAAAATATTACAGAAACGTTAAAACAGAAGAAGGAACTCTACAAATAAAAAACTGCATTACACTCCTACTATCCAGGGAAAACCATTTCCATTGGAATACTTACAGAATTATTGTCACCCAGAATAAATCAGGAATTCATAACACTTCATTTCTATTTCTGCCTTCTTAAGAAAAAAATGATCATTCAGATAATCTTTCTTGATATAATTGTTTCAAGCTACTCATAGACATGATTAATTTATTCAATAAAGTCTGATTTCTTGCTGTTTTAGTAATAATTTGATCCAGTTTCAGTACTCTATTCTCTTGTGCCAGTCAGGCCTCCTTTACAGCAGTCTTCTCTTTTCCTCACATATATTGGGTAAACCAAGCTGTAATGCAGTTTCCTAAGCTCTGAATGTCATGCTGTCCTCTTTAGCTCTTTGAAGGACATGGTGATCTTACAGAAAGAACTTTACCCAGAATTAAAGAAGAGCAAACTAGGAGTCTGCTTATACATATTTTAAATTAAATACTGCTGCCATAACTTTTTCACACCTTCCCACCTGAAGCCTTTTCTCCCAACTAATTTGGTCTCAAATAGAATCAGCAACCAGTTGAGGACTTTCTCTAAGAATAGACACTTCAAATGGTCACACTTTAGGCAAAACCACCTAATTTTCTTTCTTTTAATTTTTTAAAATATATATAATTTTATATATGCCATTTAGCAACAAGAGAGGGAGAACTTGATAATGCAATTTTTGGGAGAAGTAGATCAAAACTGCCGTCAGAAGACATGGGAGTTTTATGTGTGATTGCTGCTCCTAGACCCTGATGAATCCTGTGAGGGGCCCTTGGACTGGGCCCACTGATCATTCTGTGAGAACACAACCCCTCTTTCTCCCTACAAGAACAATACAGCGGAAAATCTGCTAAGACCTTGCCATGAAATTTCCATCCCCCCTGAAGGATTTTCCAATACAGGATTAATGTGGACAGTTAATGGCTTCTTAGCTGAGCTTTAACTTAGGTTCAAAAGAATAGGAATACTCTCTTGGGTGGAATAGCAGGCTACTGGAGGATATGAAATATTTCCTCAATGGAGGCATTTACCAAAGCCTCTGTAGGACTTCCATGAATCTGTGAAAGCCAAGCCTTCTGAATATTCTCATGTTAATTTATATAGATGTTTTTAAAAAGGAGTCATGGAATCCCATACCTCATATACATTAATTTTCCATCCAGCAGAATAACTTTTGCCATCTTGCACTTCAATGAAAACCTCCTCTGTAAGTTGAGTGTTACTGAATAATGGAAAGTTTCATTTCCAAAATATAATAAAATTGGAGGAATAGTGAAGGAAGTGAACATTACTTGCACTTATGGTACACTCATTTATGACTTTATGAATATGAATTTGTGGTTTTCTTTTATGCTGTTGTTTTGTATAAATGAAATCTACCACAGCATTTAAAACTGGATTAAAATGTTTCTTTTGTTTCTGCTTTTGAGCCTTTTACAAAATAATTATGTTTTAATGTTAGTATTATAAATGTTTATGCATGGGCCTAGTCCAATTACCTCAACTTGGTGGAAAGATCCCTTTGATGTTGATGGGAGTGGGATCAGGCAAATACATTAGTATACAAAATTGTTAATGATCCATAAATCAACAAAGATATTCCTGTCATCTGATTTTCCAATGTAGTTACATTACCTAAATCAAGTAGTTCCATAAACAGTGGAATTAATGAAGCTTTATTTTTATATGATTGTTTTTCTGAGGGTGAATTTCCATGCGGATTCTCCTATGCCTAACCATGATTGCACTCACACTGCAGCCTCTGCTGCCAGGACAGCAATGTCTGTATCCCCTCGACCTTTGCGGCCAGTTATTTTCATGAGACTTGTAGGAAATGTATACAGAAGAGTCTTTCAGCTCCCTGTTGAATTTGGGCAGAAGTAGCTAACAGATTTTCCAGGGGCTGGCAGATAGGCAACATGAAAGCTTACAAATGCTATAGCTGCAAGCCATATTCCTGGGGAAACAGGACTAAAAGTAAAGGAATGCACACACTGGACTTTGTATTGTCAGACTTTGATAATATGCTAAAGGAATGGTTAATAAGAAACCACAAATGTAGACTTAAAAGGAACAAGAAGTAATCTAAGTTTTAATAAGCAACACAGGAAGCCTGGTTATCCCCGTAAGCACAGCTCAGCATTACACAACCTCATGACTTCCCAGGGGAGGCATCTTGTTCCACTGAGACCCCAATGCCTCCCGGAGCTTCCCAGCATACAGTTGGTATTTGAAATATTTATGGTACTGCTACATGCCTTTGGGAGCAGTTGACTCCACCAAGAATGAAGACTTTCTTTATAAGCCAGAACAGGATGGGAACAGACCTTGGCTTGGTTCCCTCTGCCCTTTGGTAAGCAAAATAGGGAATGATTTTACTTAATTTCTGGGGAATGCACTCTTAAGAATGAGCAAAGAGTCCTTAAACCAGCTAGAAGAGGGAAATGAAGAATTCGTAGTGTCAGACCTTATAGTCTTTTCTTCATTCTTCCTCATTCTTTCCATCCTTCTGGTCTCCATTTTCAAAAAGACTGCTGCAGAAGTAATAGGATGTGTACTGACCACTGGAATTGACCTTGCTTTAGTTATTCTTGGAGGAAGTTGATCTTTAAATGAACTGATTAATAATCAATAATTGAGAATATATTATAACATTCCATAAATGTAAAATCCTTAATTCCAACACATTTCCTCATTATAGAGTAGATACTTTTATGCTGCCTCCCTGGGGCCCAGATATGGGATATTACCAGGAGGCTCCCTCAACGAATTCAGCCCTCTGATTATTACCCTCTGCTGGTTGTCCACATTGGCAGTGATAAGGTTGATAAGAAAAGTACCAGGATAATTGAAACAGGCTTCAAGGCTTGGGTTGATTGGTTGATGGGACAGGAGCACTGAATGCACATGGGACAGGTGGCATTCTGCTCACTTCCTTAAGTAGAAAGGATGGATGATCAAAGGAACAGGAAAACCCATGTTATCAATAAATGTCTAAAGGGCTGGTGCCCATCAGCACAATTTTGGGAACAGAATAGACCCCTGTAATCCAGGAGGATGCAGCTAGTGATCTTTTGAGCCACTTGGATGCTCACAAGTTTATGGGATCAGATGGGATCCATCCCAGGGTGATGAGGGAACTGGCAGATGAGCTCACCAAGCCACTCTCCATCATTTATCATCGGTCCTGAATCACTGTAGAGGCTCCAGATGACTGGAAGCTGCCCAGTGTGATGCGCATCCATAAGAAGGGCTGAAAGGAGGATCTGGGAAACTACAGGCCTGTCAGCCTGACCTTGGTGCCTGGCAAGGTTATGGAACAGATCATCTTGAGTGCCATTATACGGCACTTACAGGGCGGCTGGAGGTCAGACCAGCACGAGTTTAGGAGGGGCAGGCCATGCTTGACCATCCTGATCTCCTTTTATGATCAGGTGACCCACCTGGTAGATGCAGGAAAGGCTGTGGATGTTGTCTACCAAGACAGCTGGCAGCCTATGGCTTGGACAGGTGCACTCTTTGCTGGGTTAAAAACTGGCTGATAGCTGGGCTCAGAGAGTGGTGGGGACTGGTGCTGCATGCAGCTGGTGTATGGTCACTAGTGGTGTACCCCAAGGACTGGGCCCAGTGCTGTTTAATATCGTTAATGCTGATCCAGATGAGGGGATTGAGCTCACCATTAGCAAGTTTGCAGACGACACCAAGTTGGGCGCAAGTGTTGATCTGCTGGAGGGTAGGAGGGCTCTGTAGAAGGACCTGGACAGACTGGATAAATGGGTTGAATCCAACAATATGAGGTTTAACAATACCAAGTGCCAGGTCCTGCAGTTTTCCCCCAACAAACCTCTGTAACGCAATTGGTTGGGGACAGAGTGGCTGGACAGCAGCCAGGCAGAGAGGGACCTGAGGGTACTGATTGACAACTAGCTGAACACGAGCCAGCAGTGTGCTCAGGTGGCCAGGAAGGCCAATGGCATCCTGGCCAGTACCAGCAATAGCACAGCCAGCAGGAGCAGGGAAGCAGTGAAGCACTCAGCACTGACTGGGCCATAACTGGAGTCCTGTGTCCAGTTCTGACCCCTCAATTTAGGAAGGATGTTGACATGCAGAAGTATGTCCAGAGAAGGGCAATGGAGCTGGGCAATGGTCTGGAACACAAATTCTATAAGGAGCAGCTGAAGGAGCTGGGCGTGTTCAATCAGTGGGCTCAGCGGAGACCTCATCATTCTGTACAACTCCCTGAAAGGAGGGTGTAGCCAGGTGGGGGTTGGTCTCTTCTCCCAGGCAACCAGCGACAGGACATGAGGACACAAGAGGTCTTAACCTGTGCCAGAGGAGGTTTAGGTCGAGTATTAGGGAGAAGTTCTTCACAGAAGGAGTGACTGGGCATAGAAATGGGCTGCCCAGGTGGGTGGAACAGAGGATTCACATTTATTATTTGTTCCAAGCAGATTTTTTATTTTAACTTAAATTCAAAAGAAAAATAATGAATGAAAGGTAAAGAAGTGTCTCTGCAAATGTTCAGTCATCTCCTCTTCTCACAAATCACTATTTACTAGAATTCTACCATTGCCGTCAAGATTACTTTTAGAGACAGAAAAACAGTCTTGAAATAAGACAAGTGAACATGCCAATCTAAGGAACATCCAGACAGAATTGTCTAAATTATAAACCTTTGAGGATATAATTTCTATATCCTCAGTAGAGTTTTTTAAAGATATACTGATAAAGGTCTCAAAACTTCTCATTTGCTCTTCCTGACTAAACACTTCAAGTGGGTGTCATTAATTTTGTGCACATAACATGTTGTGTAGCCTTCATTTGGCTAATTTATATGCCTAATTTACACCATATTCCTCTCTGCCATTTAGAGTTTGCAATAGATGGTGAATGAAGCAAAAGAGACAGAGAGAAGAAAAACATTTTCTCTTTTACTTAGTTTTACCAAAGTGAGATCTGCAAAAGCTTTACTTTGCCAGGAACTTTTGTGTACTGCAGAACAAGACTGTTACAGTGCATATGTTCAAGTAGGTCAAATCAAAGTTCTTTAATTCATTACATTTTATAATTTTACTACTTTAGTGTAGGAAATTTTAAGACAATTTTTATTTGAAATCAAGTGCATCGCTTTAAAAACTATTCAGTTAACAGACCATAATTTACCTGTGGCATGCATTAAAAGGTTAATCCATTGTTGTTTAAAAGATGTGAGAATTCACGGTACTCCAGGGAAATTATTTGTATCCTACTGGATGCTCAAGAGAGTCATTTTTCAAAACTCTAAGTGTGTCAGTATTTTTCTTGCAAATGTTTTTTGGGTCATAAAATGTAACATGGAGAATGTTATATCCTGCATAGGTGGTTTATTGTTCATGTAGTGGTGTATCATCTTATGAAATTGTTGCCTTATTTTTGTGACTGTGTATCCATCCTGTTGCAGACTTCCTCTGAAAATATTTTTTGTGGGGGTTTTCCACAAGATGAATGTTTAAAAAGTTTGAAATCAATACCCCATGCTTTTCCATGTAGGTGGTATCCAAAAATCTCTTCCAAATATAGCTATGTGTTTTGTAGCACCTGTTTCACAAGTTCTTGGGTGCCTGCTCCCCTTATGGGTGAGTATTAGCATTTACTCCAGTAGATAAAACGTCTGGTCCAGTTTTTGTTGTTAGTCCCACACAACATCAACAGCTGTATTACTAGAAGAGAAAAACATCAGATGCAGATGACATAGTGGCCCACAGGTCCTTTTGTCTTAATCCTTTGGCTATTTCTACTAGACTTTGGAATTTAGTGCTCTGGGTAAAGTGGGAGGATGCAAAAGCTACACTTCCCTGTGTGATTCTGGTAAATACAACAGGATACAGAGAAAGGATTTGCACAGTATACCTTTCAAAGATGCCTTATGCAGTCCTCAGCAATTTTTTTCCCTTCTTTTGTACCATATAATGAAGCTGACTTGGGAAAGGGCAAGGGCAGCCAGTGAGCCTGTACAGCCTACCTCTGCCACTGTGGAGGACAGAGTAGCTCAGGTCTGCACTGGGGAGGACTTCATGCACTGTGGCCTTGTGTGGCTGTGAAAGATCTATCCTTAGCCACTGACAGTATTCTGAGCAGCACCATTTGAGGCTTAGCAAGCAAGCATTTTAATGGAGCACTGCAACACTTACAGGGGCCAGGCCTGCACACATGAGTGTTTGTGTTGTCTATTGTGACAGCTTACGAGGTCAGAAGAGTTTATGTATAAATTCTTAGTTAGAAGTCTTGTCTTCTGCTTACAAAACTTCCACAAGTGCAATGGTGGGTACAAATTAGGCTTCCTGATTTTTTTATTACTGTATTTCACAATAAGTGTATATTACATCCCTGGGAAAACTCTGATTTATGAGACCTTTGAGGTTTAAGTTTTAAGATTATTTTAGCTTAGCAGAACAGAATATAAATTTTTTGCATATTTGACAAACAGGGACAGGAATTTAAACTTTGCTGGTACATGCTTGATCATCATTGAAAAGACTGACAGTCTTTACTATTTAAAGGAAAATTGCCCTAACAATTACCAGTGACCCTGCATTTGTCTCCTATTGTTTAAATTAAAAATAAATATAAGGATTGTAGAATTTTCATGAAATATTTTACAGTACTTTATAGAAGAGGTCAAGATAATAATAGCAGAAAAAGAGGAAGAGCAAGAAACAAAGGAAAAGAGGAATATAACCCCCCAATATTTTTCTCAGTGTTGCCAGGTAGGTAACCAAAGTAGCTCATGCTCCCACTATGGGACATGAAGGGGCAAAAAGGCAGTCCTGTGTTGATCTTGCTTTACAGCCCAGTGCAAAGCTAAAAACTGGACAATCTTAGCTTCTCCTTTGGAGGAGGGAAGCAACACATTCTATCTCTTTCTTCCCCTTGGATGTCAGGGTGAAAACCTGGGAAAAGTGCTCTGTATTCACTTTTTAAAAGCATAGTCTAGTCCTTAACATATGGTCTAAAAGGAAAATACTTTGCTGAACTTAATATCAGCTTCTCAGGTAAAGTTATTTTACTACTTTTTCTACACCTGAAAATAAAAAAGAAAATAAATTCTTAATGTTCAATGTACAGCCATTATTTACTATTAAGTTTCCTGTATGCTTGAACTGGTGGTAATTTTTTTTCCCAGATTATGAATCTTCATTTGGCACAAATTGACTGTGTTCAATATATCCTAATTTGTTTTAGGTTATCATTGCTTTTGCAGTGGAACTTTAGAACTGATACTGAAAAAAATGAGGAGTGCAAAGGCAACTGTTTGCATGGCAGAGCTAGATAGAAGTTTTATCAGAGTAAGAAGTTCAGTATTTCATCCTCTGAGTAGATTTTATTTTTAAGGCGGTTTCCCAGAAGCCACACAGAAAAGGGAAACAAAGCTAAAATTGGGACAAGGTCAGCTGGATATAGAAGTGACTGTAACAAACCTCAAATAGTTCTGTTATTTTTGTTTCAGCTAAAGTTCACAGAATTTTTATTAGGAATCTAACCTAGATATTTACACAGGAATCGGAAAGAACAACTTTCTAATGGCTGCCCAGCAGGGAGGTTGTGTTCATAACTGGTGTTAACTTCACACTCAATGCTGACAGATATCAGTTTAAATATTAAAACATTGCAAAGCTTCCCTTTCCTAAGGGTATAACATATTAGAAAGTAAGAGATTGGAGAAATATTTTGAATTACTCCTTTCTTGGAAATATGTGTGTATATATATATGTACATATATACACACGTATATATATATATATATTTTTTTTTTTTTTTTAACATATATATAATATACTCATGTAAACACGTGTATCTTATCAGAATAAGGTATGACTCTTTTTCATTTTAAGGGCTTCACAATCAATGTAAGAATGTCAGTTCTTATTTAAACAAGATACAAATGCAGATAGTGCACATTTTCCAAGCAGAAATTCATGATTTCAAATCAATTGTTCGGGCTAGTTTATCTCAATTAAAGAAATACACACTTTTTACTTTAGACACATCTCTTCCAAAAGGAACTTACTCTATCACAGGTGGAGCAAATACTTACATGCCTGTGGTGTCTTCATGCAGGACTTCACCCTGCTGCCCCCCAACCCCCCGCAAAACTGCTCAGAAACATTAGGTATCAGATAACATAAGTCACAGAGGTACTCAGAATTTCCTCTGTTGCTAAGAATAGACATTACTGTTAGAGGTTTCTCTGAGAAGATATCTGCAAATTAGAGTTAATTTTCTGTCCAAACTAAAATTGCTTAAATTTATTTGTTCTCCTAGAAGGCATGTTACTTTACAATGAGAAATGCTGAATATCCCAAGTTGGTGTTTACTTGGAAGTTTTAGATCTGCGAAGATTTAATTTAGATGATTTCTACATTTTGTTGCTGATGTGCATATACAAAGAATATTCTGTCATTTTGACTTCCATTTTTGTGATGCTTTTACAGATTATTTTTCACTGTTGAAGCATAAAGATATTATCTTTTTTTATGTGCAGTTAAGTAAATACTAAGCCAATCTATAAAATACATAAACAGCACCCTGGGAACATAGGTATACTCTGTATGCTTGTAGCGGAGGCTGCTGTCCATTCTTCTGAAAGACGACACTTAACAATTCATGCGACATGGAAAATACAGAGGTTTTAAATAGGGATACAGCTAAAATGCAAAACTCAGCCAAGGGCAACAATATCCTTTGCAAACTGTTTTTAACTGTCCCAAACTGCCAAATCGTTTAACAACAGAATTAAATCTAACTGACAGCTGAAGAAAAGTACACCTGATACTTAAGAGAAAAACATGTATAATTTTCAGTGTCAAAAAACGGGAGGCTAGATCCAACCTTCAGCCTGGATTCAGAATGTCATGATACAAAGGGAAAAGCAGTTTCTTTTCACTCTATCTTGGTCATTATCATACAGGCTAAGTCAGGAGCTGTCTCTAAGTCTTTCTTAAAAATGGGATCAAGAAGGCAATTTAATGGCATCTAACTGCAAATATACCACAGCAGTCTTCATCATTTGTGACTAATCCTCAGGACCCTGTAAAGACAGGCCAGGCAGAGAGCATCTCAGTGGGACTATTCTCATTCTTAAAACCACAAATGTGTTAAATTTGTTCACAAAGTAAGGTTCTTATTGTACAATTAATGAAAGTTCATGATTCTCATTGCATAAAATCGCAGTAATGCACAAAGATGGGGACTAAGAGATGAGCTACTTTTTTTTTCCATTTCACAGTGGGTAAACTTAGGTGCAAGAAGATGGAGAGTCCTGTCTAGGCTGGGCAGGGAAATGTTGGCCAAGCCCTGAACTCTAAAGTTTCATCTGGGTACATTTACCTGACAGCTGTAATTTTAGTTTCAATAAAAAAGTTATTTATTTACTAATTCGATGTAATGACATTTGATTGAAGGAGTAATTTCAAGTAATTCAAGTAATTTGAAAAGAGAGGTTTTTTTCTGCTGTCCACCTTAAAAGAGCGCCAGTAAATTAAACAATTAGAACTGGTTACAAAGGTAAGCTAAAATCTAAACATAATAAGACACTGTTTTCAGCATTTCAAAAGAACCAAATACAACACATCAGCAGCTTCAAAATCCTTTTGAATAAGTGCACTCAGAAACAACTAACTAGCAAACAAAGCTTTTATGAAGACAGTGTGGTCAGTGAACTTTTGGCATGTCAATTCTATAAAATGTAGGCCTCTAGAAATATTCCTCACATTTGAGTAAATAGAAAAGAGCCAAATTTAGCAACAGATGCCTGGATGGTGCATGATGATTTGTTGCTTTTTACAAAGTTTGACAGGCAAGAATTTCTGTAAAAAGAAAAGCACACTCCTTATGTATTGTTCAATGGAGGTAATTTTTCTTACATTTTGAAGGATTGAGAATAATAAAGTGATCAGAATCTCAGAGACCAGTGGGATGATTTTATCAGAATACTTTAGGTGAACTTCTATTCTTTTCAAGTAATACAGAGACTGATTAAACAACATCGCATATCATGGGATAGCTTTTCTATATCATAGCATTTATCATAATTTCTAGGCAATAAAACTAATTTTATTGATGGATAGAACATCTTAGTCTAATAGAGTGGGTCAAGTAGTACAGAATCACAGAATATTCTGAGCTGGATGGGACACACAAGGGTCATTGAAGTCCAGCTGCTGGCCCTGCACACAAAAGCCCAAAGAATTGCATCATGAGCAGTACATGAAAATAAATGTCCTTTAAAAATAAAAAGACTTAGGTTTGGATTTTGGGGTTTTTTAAGCTATTGATTTCATGTAAATATGCACATGAAGATTTATAGGAGGAAAAAGTGCTTCAACCTCAGGAATAACAAAAGTGATAAGAAATCAGTAGGTAACTGTATCTCATTGTCTTTGGTGAATGTCAAAGCAGAATCAGCATAGCTTCAGCAAACGTAGTGTTGGGGTGTTTCCCTTCCCATGTCTTTCAGAAGGGCTATTTTACACCTCCAATAGGAATCTTCATGTTAAATATAGGATTGTGAAAATGTCAAATGAGAATGTTAATTATTAAAAAGGATAAGGGCATCAAGGTGGATTGATTCTACTAATATGATAAAAAAATGCTCTGCAAACAAAATCAATTTAAAAATGGCACTAAAAAAGTTGATTTTCTAGGTTTTGATTCAGGAAAGTTATTAGGCACATGCTTAAAGTTTACTTTCCTGAACTGGAGGCCTGTAAGAATTAATATAGGCCTCTGACAATGGGATACAGGATACTCTGAAATATGCAGAGTTCCCAAATAGAACAGGGCAGAAGTTACAAGCTGATGTCTAACAGTGTCTCTTGTACCACCAGAACCACTAAACACAACAGCCAACACAAAGCCACAGATGCATCTGTGCCTGGCTTCAGCACATGACAAAAACAATCCTGCTTTTTTGGTTTTGCTCTTTATTAGTTCTCATTCTGCTCAGAATTCATAACAAAGTTGCTTGTACCATCTGAATACATGAATTGTTTGAATAAATTTTGTTGTATGTTTGAATTGTTTCAGCACTTTTTATCTTCTAATTGCATACTTCGGAGTTACATAATCTATTTATTTGATTTCTGAGCACCTTTTTTTTAGATGTTGCATGGATTCTTAAAATAGGAAAGATATTGTGTACGCCTGTGTCATTAGAACATTGTGCAGCATATTGTTTCATTAAGAATAGATATGTTGCAAACTTTTCATGGCAATTACTACAATAGAAACCTTTGTTTACTTTTCTTAAGTTTTTTCCCACTTGGTTTCCTATTATTAAATTTAAATAAATTTTTATGACGTCATGGTTCTCACAAAACCTCCATAGGGTTAAGACATATTGATATGAAAGATAAAAAAAAATATTTTATGTTAATATAAAATCATAGTGCAAACTCTGGGCAGCATAACTCAGATCCCAATATTTAAAAATAGATATATAGCAGTAAAAGAGAAGGAAAAATAAGAGGGAAAGAATTAAGACTAGACAGCAAATCAAAGCTGATAAAACATGTTTAAAAGGAAAATGCTGCTCCTCACTGGCATCTATGGATATAACTGAAGTCAGGTCTGTGTCATTTTGATAGACATAAACATTGAATTCAAAAGGCAATGTATTTTTTTTCTTTAGATTTATCCAAAACAAATAAGAGTGCCCTCCCCAAGTTATTCACAATGAGAATGCATTCAAAGCATTTTAAAATTCAATTATAATTCACTCAAGTATAATTACTAGACATTTAAAATATGAACCAGTATGCTTAATTGAGTAATCAGAGTAAGTCTCACATTATTCATGTTACTTGATAGGATGAGCATGCAAGCAGGTATTACTAAAATAATGAATGGTATAAAGTCTACTATGAGCTCAAGCCTGCAGGTTTTAAGTTCAGCAAACACAAATGTTCCAAATTTAATTGCTAAATATTCCCAGAAAATATGTGCTGTGGCTGTATTTATTTATTAATTTATTTATTTATTTATTTATTTTTAACATGGGTGATTGAATAATTGTTGAGTTTTTGCAACAATATCCTGATACATTTTTGTTGTTATTGTTCGTTTGTTTTTCTCTCTCGTTTTTTTGCCTGATCACTGTACTAGGCACAAGCTCAAAGCTATTTATGGGTAAAAACACCAATGATGAAACAAAAGCCAGAATACAGAAGATATGAACAACATCCTAAATATTTTATGATACTTAAAAAAACCAGAAAGCAAATTAAATCGTTCAGACTAAGATACTGCATTTTGCTAAATCTGCAAATACAGTAAGGATAGACAAAGTAGTCAAAAGTGAAAATTTACTACAGCCTTTGAATCCCCAACAATCAAACTTTTGTAATTATTGTAATATAAGTATGCACTTCTGTGGAATGTAAGGACTGAAATGAATGAAAAATGTGGAAGAAAATTGATGGAAAATAAAGCTTCCATGAAAAAAAATGTTATTTATGGAACATGTCTTTTTCTTTGGTCTTTTATATAGCATATCTATTCTCCTTTACTGTAAAGCTGTTAAAGAGAGAAGAGAAATGTACAAAGCCTGGGTAGTCCTAATCATCATTCAGAGCATCTAAATTTGACACCAGCTTTGACTTTGACATTGCTGTTTTGAAGTTGATCTAATACTTTGCCCTGGAAAAGAGCAGTCCTGTCTTTTCCCTCTCCATCCCACCCAGAACTGATCATTTCTCCCCACTCCCTTGCAGCAGCTACAGTGACTTCTTCAGTCTCAGAGAGATCAGGTCAATACACTAATGTTGCTTAAAACTCATGATATTTTTCCAGGGTTAACTTTAAATTGATTTACCTTAGTAATAGAAAAGAAGCAGCAGAAATGTGGTGAAAGCTAGACCATTCATCTTGGTATCAGGCTGGTTTTAGGTCAGCTTAAATTTATCATGAAACTGATCTTCAACAAGATGTCTAAAAAATATGGTATGAACTGGCTTTGGTTTCCTCACTTCAATAAAAAATACTGATATGAAATTTGCAGCCAACTCTGACTGAGGCTTTTATTCACTTTTCTTGCTTGTTTAATGACAGGGGGACATAGAGAACATTTTGGACTGTAGTTTCTGCTACATCTGTTGAACACAGGTTCCAGAATCATATTTACTTTCTCTCACTTCCTCAGCTATAGTTCCTGTTTCCAATCACTCACTTTACCAAGGTGCTGCTCTTTATATCAGTGATAGATATTACTGTCAAGACTTATACTAATACATATAATATTCCTATTAATATCAGAACTCATAGTTCAATGCTTAATAGCAAAAGATGCTCTCAACAAAAGCTCTTACCACCTTCCCATATTCAGGCTCAGAGGTAATTCTCCATCCTTATCCAGAATGTTTTTCTTAGACAATAAGTAGCCCCACTTCAACATCACACATGCCTCTGATATCACTCAGGCCTCTCTAAAAATGTGCTGTAGAGCTGTGCTTAAACTGTCAAACGTTTCCATTATAGCATCTCTGAATATGCCACTTATTTTTACCCTGTGAGACACCTGCCACATCTCAAAACTATTCTTGTTTTTAACATTTACTAATATTTACTTCTTTTTTCCCCTCTAAGGTTGACAAAAGGAAGGCGATTCATTGGCAACTCTGCTGCAAAGGCTGGTTTTCTCTTTCTTGTCTTTGACAGACTCATCTGCTCCTGTGCATCAACATGTGATCTCCCTGTTCTCCAACCAGACAGAGCAGTGTCCTGCTCTTCCCACTCAGGCTTCCTCCCGTATCATTTCTCCCACTCATCTCTTTAGATCAGGTTTAAAATCTTGCCTCCGCTTCCGGTCACATTAAGATTCTAGCATCTATCATCCACCTGTTAACATTTTGGATACGCCTTTTCGAGTTTGCTTTTCACATAGTGAGAAGGCCACGGCTTGTCCCTGTAACCTGTGCAAAGTTAGCATGTCATCTGCCTGTAAACATTTCCTTTATAGTCTCCTGGGCGACATTTTCTGCAAACCTCTTGAAAGCAGCCAGATTCTGTCAAAGGCTGTCAATCCACCATATTGATTGAACTGGCTTTACTGTTTCTTGAACTTCCCTGCTTTAACCCCTGCACTACAAGAGACTTGCTGTATGTACCCTTAAATTTAAAGGCTTTGGGGAATGGGTTATTTTTTCCTGCTTTTTCCTATGGTACAGTACTTACTACAGAGAAATCTCAGCTATGACAGAGGTGGCTGCTACGGCAAAAAAAAAATCAGTTATTATAATAGATTAACAATTATTAATTTGAGCATATAAAAATAAGATACCATAACCAGACTCTGTCTTCTTTTACTGTCCTAGTATTACATTTGTGATCAGACAAATGTTAATGTTTTATCAAATAAAAAATTGCTTTATCTGTTCAAAAATTTCTTCTCTCTTTCAATTAAAATATTATAATAACACAAAAACAGTGGTAGAGTTTCTGTACTCAAAAATTGCAAATGATGAGGAATGGACTTGGGATAAAAGTCACTGGATGGAACACAAAGAGGTGACTTTCTTTCACTTCTCTTGGTACAGCTTTTATTTTAGTCAAAGAAAAGGGCCATGAATGGCTATGGAAGTTGCTGCTGGTATTATTATTGCAGGAATTCTATTAACGTTTTATATTTATACAAAGGAGAGATCAAGTTTTCTAATTATCCAAGAACAAAAAAGTAACTAATTACAGATTTTAAGTGTATGTATGAATAAAGAAACACTGTTTTTCCAGACTGAATTCTTGTTTTCTTATTATAACTCACCCTAAACATGTTCCTTAAGATGTGTATCCCTCTGTGTGCATACAGGCTGATGTTTGGCACAGAAGCCCTGTTGTTCAACACCCACCTGCTAGGATAATCCAGAAGCAGGAGTAGCAATCTAACAGGATGTTCCTTCATCAGTGATGCCATCAGAAAGAGCTGCTGTGTGACCTCAACATTTGAGAAAAATGTCTCTATGTATCAAGTAAATGATTAAATAATTTGTGTTTTGCCTACTACAGTTCTAGTGCTTGCCTAGTTCAGGTGAGAAATGATGACAGCTCTTCACCGAAAGCAAACAAGGTCTCAGTAAGATGTAGACATTCCTTATTTTTATTAGCCTCATTTTAGCAGATCAAAAAGATCCTGAGTATAGTGAGGAGATGAGCTGGATCCATTACCACATGTGTATTATTCATAGAGTTAGACCTCATTATGCCTTCTGGCATCAAAATCTAGTAGTAATCCATGAGGACAGCCCTCATTCAGAGTAATCTGACTTTTTAAGGACCTTCTGCTTTTCAGTATCCTTTCATTTGCTGCAGATGAAGACATACTGCTCCAGGGAAACCACCCTGAGCCCCCTCAGGCCTCCAGTCCCTTTGTGCTGGGGATGTCAGGGATGGCCTATGACAGCTTGGTGATGAAGCGCTCAACACTTGGGACTTTATATATTGAAGGGAAGCACGAAGGAATGATTTAACAGATGTATTTGTGCCTGCAGAAATTTATGGGCATGTGGATATTCTGTGCCAGGACTTTTGAGCTGCTGGCAAATATCCTTGCCAAAAGTCATGGAGCTCAGATTTACACGGAGTATATTAGGGTTGGTATTCATCAAATGTAACCTCGGTATCTTGTATTACTAAATGTCTCAATGCGAGTTGTTTTAATTTTTTCCAGAGATAACCCTGGAATTATCTTTAGAGCACTCAACATCCAATCCCCCTCTCCGGCTTTGCCTTTGCTTAACTCGCAGCTCTCTGTGTTGTGATTGGTGACATTTCCAAAGAAAGGCATCATGACTGAAAGTTGCCTCACTGTCAGTGTCCACACTGTTACACTTTGGAGGTGATGGATTTTTTTTACCTTCTGAAATACCATAAAAGCTTTGGCTTCATAGAAGATCTCACACAGCTACAATATGATGACTGCAACTTGAGGGGGTGGCCTCTACAAGCCACTGGCATATGGGTTTTATGTATTAGGGTCTGTAAAGGAGATACCACTTGCAAGGATTTACAGTGTGCCAGGACTGCATGCCAGATGGTAAAAGCCATATGAGATGCAGAGTTCTTGAAGTAAGTTTTTTTTTAGTTTGTTTTTGTTTATCACAGAGAATATGCTTCTGGGTTCATAAAGTTTCAGCATGTTCTGCCTACTGCGTCATGGAGAAAAATATTAACTCCATCCTGAATCCAGGCCACCAGGAGAATAAAAATAGTATTTAAAAAAGGAGGTAGGCAGGCCATTTCCTGGGACAGAAAAAAATAGTTAGTTTAAAATACATTATTGCTATTTTAATACTAAAATGAATAGATTGTTACTTCTGTTATTCTCTGAAACCATTTATTCAGAAGATTAAGCAGAGTTCTTTGAAACAAATATGTTTGAACACTCTGCTTATCCTGTTCACCAGGAAATGCAAAGTTTTTCTTGTTACGAAGAATTACTCACATTTGAGTTTGAGCACATTTTCACTCAGTACCATGGAGGGGCTTCCTCTACCACACAAACAGTTGGTATAACATGGCAAGTCCCTGCAATTTGCCAGAAATGCTGACAGAAATGCTTTGAGTCACAGGCCAGGGAAGCACATATAACTCATGGGACATGGGACGTAGCACATGTAACTCATGGGACATAGCAGGCAGTTCAAGAACGCCCCACACGGGAGGAAGGGCACGGTGTGCATGGGCTGTAGGGGGGATCGCCAACCCCCAACATTTAGCACAACACACGTACTCCAATAAAGAGCATGCAGCATCAAGGTATTTTACTGGACTGTCCATCTTCTTTGAAGCCAACTACTGTGCCTATGAGAATCCATCTAAACCCACCATTTCTTCACAAGAAAGAAGACATGCGCCTGTCAGGAGAGCCGTGGAGACGCCGGGCTGCGGGGATCCTGAAGGCAGGGAGGCCTGGGCGGGCGCTGCCCTCAGGCTGCAGCAGGCGCTGGGCAGGCCCGGCTGCGGCATGGCAGCTCGGCTTGGGGCCCGGGCCGGTGCCGCCAGGTGGCGGAGCGGGCCCGGCGGGCAGGCTGGGCGGGGCAGCGTTGCCGCTGTCGCCGCCGCCGCCGCGTGTTCCTGTTATTGTCCCTAAATAGCTGACCTTGGGAGAGACGCGGCCCCGCTCCGAGCGAGCTCCGCGCCGCCGCCCGCGCCGCCTTATCAGCCGTTTGTTTAGCTGGGTTGGGAAGCCGAGCCCCGCCTGCACCGCCCGCCAGCAACTTCGGGGTTTTTCCACCAGCCCCGCTGGATTTTTACTGGGCTCCTCGTAGCAAAGGGTCTCGAAGCACGGCGTAATGCCCTGGTTTTAAAACTGGTGTCCCCCGGGTTGCGTTAAGGGAGCGCGGTGCGAACGCGATCAGAGCTGGCCCCGAGCTACGCCCAGAATGCCGCAAGTTTATGTGAAAATGAAGTAATCGTAGGTTCAGTGTAAATTCCTGTGTTAAACCCCCCACTTCATGCTTTGATTCTGAGTCACTTCAGCTAGACTACAGCTACCATTGACATACAGGCTATGGATGCGATCCAGGAAAACAAGATATTTTGGGACCGGTGAAGGGCATCTCAAGTTTGTATTGCTTACTGGTAAAATTATTCATTTTTGTTGAAACCTGCAATTCCTTGCTGAACCATGCTGTGATAAATAAGGGTAAAACATGGTTTGCTTGACTATTGATAGTAAGCTGCATGCTGCTTTTTGTGAGTGAGAGATCACTGCTGCTTGTGGAGGCGTCCCAGTCTAATCCCTTCCGTAGACAAAATTGACAGCACAGCCACATGGTGTACATAGCAGATGAAACTGCATGAATGCTTTATATTTATGTTATTAAATTCAAAGTGTAAATTGCTAGTGGGAATTCTGTTGTAACCACCAAAAATAACCATCCCTTGTTCCAGTTCTCCATGTTTCCTGATACATCTTGGTTTTCTTTTCCTTTTTGTCTGCTGCAAAATATAGAGGCTTTTAGTCAGTCCCTCAGCCATTTCAGGGATTTCTTTTTCTTTTTCTTTTTTTTTGGCTGATTGAGATAGCACAGCCTTGTTTTCAGGCACCGGGCCTAAGAGACTTCAGTGGACATGGACATTTATGCTCAGAATGCACTGAACACCCTCATTTTACTCTTAGTTATTTGGAATCAGTTTGCCCACTTAAATATGCCATTGAACATACTGAAGTGATTGCTTTTTTTTCATTTTTATCTTTGTCTCTGTAGTAGTTCAAAACATATACAATACAGGCCAAAGTATAAAGTATTAAGCACCCAGTCAGACTTAAACTTGTAGCTGCTGATCCAAAGTGTTAAGCCAATTTTCGATACATCTCATATATGGAAATGATTCATCACACAGAAGCCCTTTACAACCAAACAAGGAGATGCAGCCTATATTTCCAGAAGGGAACAGATTCATAAACAGAGACAAGTTTATAGAGAATAATTCTTACCAAACAGATCAAGTTGGGCTTTTTTTTATTATTTTTTTGGTAGAAAAAGACTTCAGAGCTGTTTCTCAGAAGTTTGTGCAGCTGTTAGTTTAGTTGGGTAGAAGGAGGTTTTGGCTTTCAGTATAAAGTAAATATTTTCAGGGATCAAAGAGGTGGAAAAATGGGGGTGAGGTGAGTGTGCATGTTGAGAGGTAGCTACTCAGTTCTGAGTGGGTTATTACACAAACAGGTATTATGTTTTTGTCTACCACACATCTAACACCCTGCCAACAAACAAAAATGTATATCGACTTATGTTGTAGATAATTTGAATAAAACAAATCCAGAAAGGAGCCCTGAGAAGTTCTTGTTTTTATGGTCTCTTTTCTCCCTCATGACTCCAAGAGGTATGGTGTCTGGCCTTATGTATTGCCACACCTTTCTCTACTGACAGAAATGCTTTGAGTTTCATTTGGAGGTATTTGGGTTAACCACTAGCTAGAGGTCAAGAAATTCTCCATTCATGTGGAGATGAGTCCTCAGTCTGAGTGTTCTCCTTAATCTAGCTACTGCACCTTGAGGTTTGTCTTAAAAGCAGAGTATTTTATCTGTCTTCAGTTTGAGAAGATAGTTATGGGATCTAGGCACAAATATTCATAAAGCAGACACCTCTAAAGCAACAGCTAGAAGCAAGGGCCTAAGCCTGAAGGCATCTCACAAGGCAAGGAATGGAGGCCCCATAGAGGCCTCTCACAGCTCTTTCCCAATAGTTTGACCAGAGACACCACTGCACCAAAATGTAGCTGTCTTTAGGTATAGGCAGCCAGACCCCAGAGATGGAGCAGGAGACAGATTGCAGAACCCATGAGAGCATTCAGGGCCCTTTTTGCTATCATGAACACAAGAATCAAAATAATTGCTCTGAGATTTTTACACGGTTCCTCAACATTTTCTTTATACACAGCAAAGAGGAGCAGATGTAACTTGTCCTTGTCACAGGAGAGGAAGAAAGGACAACACTCTCATCAGGCCTGCAAAGGATGCACAGAATTCTTTCAGCCTGAACTCTGATGGCTCAGTAACAGTCAGGGTTCAAAGGACCACCTCAGCTTCCTGCCTGAACTCAGTACTTCCTCTGGCTCCCCGTGCTTTTTGTCCTTACTTTCATGGGTCCTTGAGAGTTCCCTGCACAGCCACCTTCTCTCACCACAGAGTTTGCATTTGCCAGTCTCTGGTAGAGAAGTCATCGACTTCTGCTGCTCTGTGCTGCTCTGTGGTTATAGAGATCCTCCCTTGAAATTATTTGGAGAGCCATTCATACTCCACTCCTTCAGATCATCTACCTTAACATTCCTCCTAGGAAGGATGTATTTAGAAAATCAGCCAATTACACTAATCGTGGCTAGCCTGAAGGGAAGGTAGGAAGTGGATGGGGGGTTTTAGGTATTGTAATATTTAAATGATAATTATCTATAACATGTTTCTAAAATGGTTTAAAATATAGATGCATGTTCTTCACCAATCACTCAGTTTCATAATTTTTATTAGTTTTTTTAGATATAATCTCCAGTTCATTTGGTCTTAACATAATTTTTCTTCACTAACTAAAAGAGGTGATTAAGAACATCTTAATTATGACTCTGATTCAGAAAATCAGACAGGTTAATTATGTCCTAAAGAGCTATTGTAGTGTAATTTTGGCCTATATTAATTTGTTACCTTTTTCTTAATTGTATAAGATTACTTCTCTCTCTGCTGGGGATATGACCAGTGAGAGTATTTGACCCATTAGTCAAAAGGGACAGTCTTTTAGCACTTTTATGGAAATTTTATTTTTCTTGTTTGCCTTAATTTAAACATCATCTCTGATTTGTCATAAGCAAGGAAAAAGGTCATTGAGAAAGATGACAATAGCTAGTAGGTTCTATGCAGTGTTAACATGCCCAACCTGCTAGCAGTGTAATATTTCTTTTAACAAATATGCCAGAGTTCTTATGTCCAGAACTGGAAGAGTTCAAGCACTCCTAAAACATGAAGGAGAGGGCACTGAAAAAGTTCCATGGGTTAGTATGCAGAATTACTTTGAATAAGTAGGCTTTTGAAAGAGCAGCTTCAGAAGATACACTGCTTCCTGGGAATGCAGTTTGTAACTTTAATAACTGCTGTGGATTAATCCTTCACTTTGTCACAGGACACATAAATGAGATAGATATTATCTAGATTTCATAGAGATTAATTAAAAATCAGTCATATAGGTAGCTATAGCTGGTGCTTGTCCAAGCACATAGCTTTGTGTTGACTGGCCAGAATATCAAAAACTCATGGAGTTTATTGATTGTTTCTGGATTATCTGAAGAAATTGTTTGATAACAGTCCACAACTGTTTTGAAACAATTTCAGACACATTCACTAAAGCATGTTAGAACTGCTGCTTATCTCCAGGATCAAATGGATAAACAAGGCTTTTGTACATACATTTGAAAAAGCTCTGGGGAAAATTAAGCAGAATTTTATTTGCAAATACAAACTCTATCAAAGTCCAGCATACTGGCAACTTTAATCAAAGGCTTTCTAGACTTTATAATGTGTTGCAGATAGCAGGTATTTTGCACAGGAACTGGATAAATATGGTGGAGGAAATAGAATCTATAATGTATGCCTCCCAGACATCCTGCATCCATCAGTAGGATGTGCATAAAATTACAAAGGATGAAACAATTAGGATGAAGGTGTTGTCAAGAAGGTATATTACTGGGAGCATGGCATGGCTGTTTTTGGAAAAAGGGGCATAATGAAGAAATATATTGACCAGCTGTTACGAGACAAAAAGGTTTACGAAGAGAAAAATGTGCTGAAATTAAAGCTGATGTCCATGCAGTTATTGGGTAGGAAAATGATTATGCTTTTTATTGGCCTGAAAGGGTTGCAAATGAAAATGTTACAGTAGGATGTGAGTCTTTTAATACAGATGAAGGGCTGAGAATGAACAAATGCCAATTCCCTTTCTAACAAGCTACCTTTAGCCATAGGGCATATACAGAATAAAATTTAGCTTTCAGCATGTCATGGGAACCATGTTGGGTATATGTTACACTTGGCTCTGTTATTAGTGAATCCATTACAATCAACAGTACCTAATAAATATATTTACTAAATATGTATGATTTATAAGACTTTGAGTTATGTGTTTAAAAAAAGCCTCTATTTAAGTCACATTGAATTTAGAGCTGTGCTTAAATCCTGTCTTGATCTGGGATCTTAGGCAGATGCTTTCCTTTTCTGGGCATCTTGACATCTTGAAACTCACATTTTGCAAGGCAGAGGCAATATGATGTGCTGCAGAAAAGTATTTTCTCATGAAGACTTTGTTATTGTTCTCATTTTCTTTCATCTCAAATAAAAATAACTCATGCTGAAAATGCAGTCTGTGTATACTGGCAATTAAAAACAAATCAGGAAATCTCTCTGCTATATTAAATCACACATGCCTAGTTATGATTTAACATGCTGGGGAATGAAACCAAATTCCACCCTGAAGTATCAAACGCTACTTTTGTAAACACTAGGTTTCTCATTCAGAATAACTTTTTTCCCCATGCTTATACTATTAATGTATGCATCCCAAAATTCCTGCGGAGAATGAAATTATTGGGTTGCCTACCAGTAAATACATGTGGTTCTGTTTAAAGCAATGTTCCAGGTAAGTGAAAATAAGAAATCTTGGAGAGCAGCCAGGTTTGCTTTTTCAAATGCAAGCAAGCAAGCTACCTTGCAATTGGCTATGCTTCTTCAGTGAACAGGCAGCAAGAGGAGACATTAAAAATAGAGAGGAAGCAAGAGAGAGAAAGAGCAGGAACCTAACACAGCACACTAAGTACAAGTTCTACCTTTGTTTTCACTGAAGCAAGCCTACTGAAATAACTACTGCAGGAAATAAACCTTGGTTTATCAAGATATTCAGTAAACAAAAAATAACTGATGTCACAGGACCTCAAAGTAGAGGAGATGTGCCAAAGATTCTGATGTAGGACATTCAGCCAAGCTTCTTGCTTAGTCTCATCAAAACAAATTCTCTTGTTTTTCACAGACCTGTTTTAACTGCTGTCTCTCTCTCTAAGCAGTGAGACAGTATACTGAGTTGATGTAAAATATTTTCTGTGAATAATCACAGAGTCACGAGGCTGAAATCCAAAGCATGTGTAGGCAGTTAGTGAAATCTTTTATAGAGAATTATTATTGAAAAGTGTGATGATTGCTATTGTTAATATTGACTTCTGAAGGAATATTGAAACGGGTCTAAATGCAGATAGTTTGTATGGCTGCAATACAATATGGCAGTAGAAAAACAACATGGTAATTTGATGCTGCACACAGAGAAGCTGTACCAGAGGGGAAAAAGAGAGCTGCAGGAAAGGGCCAGTATAAACACTACCTGGAATTCTCTTTTTAGATTGCTGGTCAGGGTGCATTGCCAGGTGACACCCAAAGAGCAGAAAATACCAGGGAAATGTGCAAGATAAGACTATAGTCTTGAGAACATTTTTTTTTTCTGAGAATGACTGAAGAGAAGTGTATTATAAGTATAAGAAATGCAAGGATAACAATTAGAGAACTTTTGGAAATTCTTGGTATTAGGGGCGCTTGGTGTGCTTGTTGACCTTGCATACTTTTTTCTCAGCCTCTCTCCTTTAGACTAGCTGCTAGATACGATCTGATTGCAGTGAACTATCTCAGGACACTTGTCACCTCTGATGCTTGCAATTAGCCTCATCAAAATGTTAGAGCTCTAAACTGTTGAGGATATGGCTGCAGGCAGAGGGGAGTCACAGTAGGCACAGTTGGAGCCTGTCTCAGTCAGGAAGGCTGGCCAGGCAGCTTGTAAGCTGGTGCACCAGAGAAGACCTTAGTTCTTTGGGTGTCTCATTCAAGACAGACAGGGACAGCTTGCTGCTCAGCAGAGTAGTAAGTAGCCAGCAGTAGTAAGTAGCCAACAGCTTTGCCTATGCCAAAGGGCACAAGGACTGTTTGTAAGGGGAGAGCTTGCTGCACAAACAGCAAATTCCTGCCTCCTTCCCCTCCTCCTCTTCCTCCTCCTCCTCTGTTCTGTGGCTGAAAAAGGGATGAGAGTTTGCCATAAGACAAGCATTGCTAAATTCCTGTTTTACAGACACCTCAAAAAAGGTCCATTGCTCCATCTCACTTTTACCCTCAGACTCCAGGGTCTCTCCAAATTCTGCCAGCCCCACCATCTGCCCCAGTGCCCATTAGCTGCCTTTTGAGTCCTTTCACTCCACTGGTGTGCTGAGCCACCTTAGTCTTTTCCCACAACCAGTTTCCATACTGTACATTCCCCAAGACAAGTCAGTTCTCCCTGTATAGTAAGTTGCTTTGAGGGATTTACTCTTACCACCCAAAAGAGAGATGGTTAGTCACATGATTTTTTACTGCCTCAAAGGGACATTCTATCCTGGGATAAACAAGTTTTGATACAGTAATTTTCACAGGATGAGTGTGAGTCCCAGACTAGGTCTGCATCAGCCAGCAGAACTTTGCAGGGTGTGCAATTCTGTAGACCAAAGCAATTGGGAGTCTGTCATGTACGTGCCTCATGCATTTTGGGAGTTTGTACTCACCTAGATTCTTCTGATAGATTCTTCTCAGCTAGATTCTTCTGATACAGTCTGGAGTGTAAGTACACAGTAGCATTTGAAGTGTCACAAGTCTGGTTTATGCCTGCATCTTCTGATTTAGATCTTTCTGGAAAAAAACCTTCTTGTGCAT
The DNA here is from genome assembly GCF_028018845.1 of Melospiza georgiana. Lineage (NCBI taxonomy): Eukaryota > Metazoa > Chordata > Aves > Passeriformes > Passerellidae > Melospiza > Melospiza georgiana. Next base: position 48,128,791 of record NC_080432.1, on the reverse strand, counting down.
TCTGAGACAGCTCCACACTGTAACCCAAACCACAGAAAGTGGGGAAGATTTGAATTAAAGCTCTGCTGTAGATGCACTCTCAAATGATTTCCACATATTCTTAAGAGCCACTTGTAGGAGATTTGGTTTTCAAAAATCCTTGCAAAGAGCAAACTAATTGTATCTATCATTGTGTTAATTCTTTCTAAGAACTTTAATGGGATAGACATGTTTACTATTACAGAAGCTGAATTGTTTAGTTCTTATCATTTTATAGTAATCTGTGGTGCTTTTCAACTCTCTATTTAATTATGCTCTCATCTGTTTTGCTTTGCACTGAAATAAGAGTATAAACAGAGTCCACAAACATAATATTGACTGTGTGAAGCATCTCTTCTCAATCTATCAAGTGAAGGGAAGTTGTTTTATGAGAGGAATTTTGAAAGATCTTTGCCGGATTTTCTGCCTTTCAAATGTTTGTAGCAGTTGGAACAGTGAACATGTGACTGAATAGATGGTGAGTAAAATCTTCCCATTCAATGAGACTAGGAGATCAGATACTAGATCAGACATCATGTCTGGGAGATTATCTTAGAGGCCTTTCTTGGTCTAAGTGTAATTGTCATGGCTCAGTGGGACAACAGGGAGCATAAATAGAGGAAAACAGAGGATTTCCTGTGAATATGTAAGAGGTAGTCGTGGGCATTGATAGGAGTCAATAGAAGAATGAGCCAGGGTCTGCTGCTGAGAAATGTAATGTTTGCATGTCTCTTGTATGGGCTGAAACTAAGGAGGGAGAAGGGTCCTGTACTGTGAGAAAAGAAAGACTAAAACTCTGAAGAAAGGACTTCTCTTGAATCTTAGGTTCACACATTCTGATCAGGTTTGCAGCTTGTTATTTTTCACCCTTTCTTTGACTCCTAGCGATCATGTTCAGGTAAACAATGCTGCTTCTCAGAAAGTTGTGGGTTCCCAGGATATCCCTTTTCAGCAGCCAGAAGCTGGCAGTGCAGGGGTCTTCTCTGTGTGCACAAATACTGCAGGTCTGTGAACTCTTGCTGGGGCAGTGACTGGCCTGTCTGCCCTGCTGCAGTGGGGTACCCTGACTGAAGAATGGCTCAAAGGCATCTGGAGAAACGGTAATTTCAATATAAAGGAAGTTATAATTGTGACCAGGAGAATAATAGCAGGGAAAAAATCTTGTCCTTTCCATGTAGCAGTGCCATGCAACACAACAAAGGAACACTGGCACTGAGTTAAATCTGAACTACTGAGCTCTAAGTAGATGTGCTGGAAAAGATAGCACACAATAGGCCGGAGAAAGAAACATAGTTAATTCAACAGCACCATCTTTCACATGCATTTGTTGTGGGGAGAGCTAATGGATTTTGATTTTTTTAGGTCTGATGCAGCCAAATTTTCAAAGAAATCAGGATCATTCATATTTTCTCTCTCTCAGCAGAAATGTTCATCTGATAGGATATAATCTCTATTTGTCATCTGCAATGCGTGATGGAATCTTTTTGAGTCATGTTTTAAAAAATATTAATGAAAGCAAGAAGACAACTGGAAAAATTGCAAAGAGAAAGTGCCAAAACAAATGAAGTAACTTCTTTAGAAAAATTCTGAAGCAAGGCTTCAAGTGCAATTTAGGACATCACATAGAGGAAATAAGATACAGGACAGAAGATAAGCTTTCTTCTGGAGCTTGAAATTAAACTGTGAATCAGCAAGGTACAGAAATATAATGCAAATATTTCAGACAGGAGATGCTGCAACTAAGTCCCTGTGAATATTATATAGCTAATTACTTTTATGTTTTCTGTATCAGCCTAATTTTAGGTCTTTTTAATAGATTCACAAATAATCTTCTGGTAACAGTATTAGTGGTTTAAAGATTCTTCTGTTATTAAAGTTGGGAATCAATTGCTGTTTACCAAGCAAGTTTTGGTTGCAAAAAGGCATATCTTATTTTTTTATAAAATTCTGTCTTAGTTAGGATTTAAGGTGATATTTTTTTCTCAGACAAAAATGTCAGACAAGAAAAGGGAAAATATAGATGCTTTTTTTTTTTTTTTGGTTTCTGAAGTAAAAGCCTTTGATTTTTATGAAAGGTACTCATGTATGAGGATGCAGAATATCTCAGGTCAGAGAAGAGGCTGGAACTAAGATAAAATTGGGGATTGATTGAAGAGCACTGATAAAATGTAACCACTTCCATGACATAGAGTTCAAATGACTTTATGTTACTGGTTGTTTGAAACAAGAAATATACACAAACTAAGAAAGGGGTAGAGAATGCAAACAAAATAAGGTTTGCAAAAAAAAAAAAAAAAAAAAAAAAGAGCAAGCTCTCACTGAATTAGTTTATTAATTTCTCAGCCTGTGAAAAATAGATCAGGCTTCATTCCAAAATACTCTATTGTCATTCTGAGAAAAACAACTCCAAACAACTTTGGAATGTCTAAAACAGTTTGAAATGAATCAGCATTCAGATTTGATGGATTTGGGTCTTTACAGAGTTTTGAGGTTTTAGATTGAAGCCTGTTTCTCTTTTTGTAGTTATCCAAATTGGCCATTGTCCGTGCAGCTGTCACATTTTATAGGAAGAAGGGTATAAAATGCAAAACTGAATTGAGGAAAAATTGGACAAGGTGACTTCTGTAGGCTGCAGAGGAGGCAACCATGACCTGATAACCTAAGCATCAGTCTGTTGTAATAATTTGTGCATTATCAATGCTGAATAAAAAATAGTCAAAATAAGATCCATGCTGTTGTGAAAGTTTAAATAGAGCTTGCAATAACTTGCCTTTTAGCCTGCATCCACCTGAGGGCCTGATGGTGTGGGGTGCAGCAACTCAGGGTATACATGTGCACCATTCTGGGATGCTTTTTCACCAGGTGCAGGTGGTGCATCGTGGATTGTAGGGTGCAGCATGGTTCCTCATGAAGTGGACATGTGGGCAGCATCCACATCTCCCTCTGGAGGTGTTTGCAAGTATCTGGACTCCCAGGAGAGGAGAGCTTGTGATCCACACTCCACTGTATGTGTGTGTGCATGAATGTGTCCTTTGTTGTGTGTACAGGCCAATAGACCTTCTTGGGATTACTTGTAGAAGGCGATTTAGAAACTTGTGGGTATTTATGAGCATTTCATGGTATGTAATATTATGGTTTATTTGTTTTGTTCTTGATATTGGTCATGATTACCAGTTAATGATGTCATTAACAAAACACTGATTCTGATTTGGTCAAGCTATGTGCAATGAGCAGTTTTCCCTGGGACAGAAGACAGGAGAAATCTCTTCTATTTCAAGAACAGGAGAGAATGCAGGTTGCCAAAGAAGAGTGGATAAGCAGCCCTACATAAGCAATACAAATGGGGTGGCAGAGGTGGATTCATGGGCTACACAGGAGGAAAAAATCAAACTAACAGAGATTATGTTTATGGTAGGAAAATTAAGTTGAAGAGTGAGACCTGGAGAATTTTTGGACAAGCCCTGCAGAAGCACTTTCTCACACATGATGGTGGGGGGTCTGAGTAGCGAAAGTAAAGGTGAAAAGAGAAACTATACTGGACCAGGGCAACAGTCACTATCAGGTGCATCTGGAGGCATTGGGAAGATACATCATGAAGAGACGGACAGTTGTTCTTGGAACAACTGAAGTTTCCAGCTGAGGTAATGAAGAGGTAGAGAGAGCAAAGTCTGGGACTTAGTAAGGGAAAGGACAAAGGAGAGATGGTAAGTTATAAAAAAGAGAATAGACAGAAAGGCTTATTTCAGAAGTGGAGGTGAATCAGCTGTTGTTTTTCATGGTTTTGGAGAGAACAAATACTTCAGGTGTAGACCTGAGCAGTAAGAGCTAGGTTGCTCTAAAAAGGAGCATGACTGCTCCATATCCTGTGACTATATCTGTACCACTGCTGCAGCACTTGTCTGGTGCATGCAGATGTCTGGCAACAAGAATAGAAGCTGAACCTCAAAGAATTATAAAACCTTGGTAATTTTCAGGAAAAATAGGAAATGTGTGGCATCACTAAGATCCTACCAGTAAAAAAAACCCACCACTTTTTGCCATACAATTTATAGGATTCTGTGTTTATGTGCTGTTATTGTTTATTATGCTTACATAGTAACTACTTCCTTTTCAAAATTACTCGCTTTTAATAATCTCCACAGATTTTTGGCTACATTGAAATGTTGCATTCTTGAATATTTATTTACTAATGGCAGGTAAAATCTTTTTTCAAGTTGTTGGTTTGTAATCAGGGACTAATGATGACATTTCTGACCAAAAATTAATTGGAAAATACAAGCTTTTCAGAATAAAAATAATTTAAAATTATTTTAAGTATGCTGATTTGGAAGTATGGGATGACTTACTGAGACTCTCAGTGCTATTTCTAATTATGATACTATAGATACAATTAATAATTCTCAATAATTTTCAAATCTTTCAATAACAATCAAAGCCCCTTTCCTTGCATTTTAGCTTTGATAAGGTGTAGCAGTATGAAAACATAAGTATGAATATTGAAATGATTGTTATATTTTTTAATATATAGCTTTAAGTCACAAGAAAATTTATGTAGAAAACTTTAGAAGGAAAATATAATATAGTGATATTTTTTACATAAGGTGTATTGTGAAAGTTATGATTAGATATCTGAAATAACAACTGTTATTAAATGAGAGGCTCTTCCTTTCACATGTACTTTAAAATCTATTGTCAAGCTGACAGTAACAAAAGTATTGTTGGAAGAAGTTGGTTCAGCATGACTTCTGGCAGCTCTTGTTCCTTGTCTGATACTTCTTGAGTTAAACACTTTTTTCCTTAACCGGTTTATGAAAAGTTGGTAAACTTTGATAGCTCTTCCTTTCCTATCATAAATTAAAAGGCTAGGGAGGAGTTGCTCCCTTGAGTTACTTCTAAGTTCTGAAAGTTTTGGCACAGCCCACTTTTAATGTTCGGTAACTTTCTGAAGAATACAGGCTTTCTGGGAGACCTGCAACAGCTTCATCCCGTAACTTTGGGATTGCATTCACTGTTCCAAAGAGGAGTGGCCTTTCAATTTGGCACAGAGATAGTGTGGTCTGATCAGTGTTGTCAAGTCTTTGCTGCTCACAAGTTATTGGATTGAGGAGTCAGCCAAGAAAAGTTGCTATGGTAAAGGATTGTTTTGATTTAAAAAAAAAATAGGGAGGAGGGCAGCACAGACCTACCACCAAGAATGATTCTGTTGTGATGTTGTGTTATGAATCAAAATAATGTAAATGCTGTGTTAGTAAAATGACAGTTCTGAAGGTAGTGGTGATGTAGGGCTGAAAACAGATTAAGGTGAAAAGAAGTGAAAGAAATTGCCTTGGGAGTTAATAAAGACAGGATGGAAGATTTAATATTTTTAGATCAGACCTATAATTAATTTTCAATTGTTAGTGACTAAGCTGTGTCGTATGAAGGGTAGTAGTTTAAAAGGGAGACCAAACTTTAGGGAAAAACCTAATGAAACTGTGACTAATTATTACATCGGTTTTGAGCCCCCCAGAGTATTTTCTATGGCAATTTCAAGGCTTTATCCTGTGCATTATTGAAATTATTTTTCAGGTAAACCAGATTGGCTTCATCCTAACACTGCAAATTTCTAACATTGTTAATGAAGCCATTGTCTTTGGGGTGGCTGGTGCCCACCCCTCCACTCAAATTCACATAAAAATGGTCAGATATGCAAACCATCCTGTTTAATTAATTAAACCCTTTAATTCAGTGATACTTTTGAACTTTACTGGATTTGGGAGTGCTCTTTATTTTGAAAAGCTTTTCTCATGGGGTGGGGAACCAAGTTTGACAGAGTGAGTGCTTGCTTGGAGATCTGTGCAAATCTGCATTCATCCAGTTTGCTGTCAGCAGCTTAGAGTCATGCACTTCCTTATCAAATGCTGTGCTTCCAGACAAGAAAATACATTGCTGCTTTGCTATTTATTTTCTTTTTTTTTCTTTTTTTTTTTTTTTTTACTAAACTGTGCCAGCCCTCAACAGAGAGAGTGAGGAAGAGGTTTTTACTCTGGCTGCTGCAGTGCAGGTAGTCCAGTGGGAATCACTGCCCAGGTGACACAACAAGGAATGGATCTTGTGAGACATTATGTCACATAATGGAGTGTGGGAATGAGAAAGGAAGCACTCAAGCCAGTGGAGGTTGGGCACTGGGGTACACAGGACTTACGAAGAGAGGCCCAGCTCTAGAATGGGCCAAAACTTGGGATGGATCTTCTGCCTTTAAGCTGCTGGAGACTGGGGAATTGGAACAAGAGTTTGGGCAGTGAATCCAAGAGAAGTGCTTTAACTGCCAAGGGTGTAGTGTTTATTGTGATCACTGCTGTAGGGGACCTTCGACCAGTATGTACACAGTTGAACAAGACATAAATTACCTGTAATACCCTGCTCTTACAAAATGCTCTCTACCCATAGATTTCAAATTTTTTTCCAAAGAAGCCTGAAATTATTATTCATACTTTTCTGAGGAGGAAGCTGTGGTAGAATACAAGGGAATGACTTCATGGTTACCCAGCAAAGCAGTGATACAGCTGAGACAAGGGCACAGTTCTTCCAAATGCCAGTGTGCAACTATGAGAAACCTGCCTTTCCATATGTGCTGGTGTCCTGCTCTCTGTATAGGATTTTCCTCATGCTAGGAATGCGTTTCTTAATATTTCAAGGTAAATAGTAAAAGATCCTGCTTATCTAATTGCTAGCATAGGCTGATTTTATGGTTGAACACAGAATTAAACTAATGATCTTAGTTCCTAAGAACTTGACTAAAAAGCAGAATCCATTTTGCCTTTTTATTCTGTGTATCCATGTGACTCTCTAACAACATCTGGAGGCGACCACTGATAGCCTGTGATGTGTCCTTTTACCTCTGCAGGAAATTTACCGGTGGTTTTTTTTGCCTAAATTGTTTGATGGGTGATACAGGATTGCTGTCTTCAGTAAATTATTAATGGTGATGTTGCAGGCTCAAAAGCTCAAACCCATCCTCTTTCAGTGGAACAGAAAAATTTATGGCTAACAAGTAGGTTTCAGCCTTCATTTTTCCAGTGGGCTAAAACTACATCCACAAAGGCCACTCCTTCTGAATGTGAAATGATTCAAAATGCCTTTGGCTGTTTCTCCAGGCCGTAGAGAATAGTATAAGTATAGGGCCATGCACCAAGGCAACCAGAGATGAAAAAGCTATGAAAAATTTGCAGTGAAACACTCCTGGAGTCATCCTTCTAGCAGAAATTATGTGCAACAAAAGGACAATTGATGTTAATAATTCATTCAGCTTTAGAAAGGACTTATTATGTTTTCCTTGATTGAAATGATAGCTAAATGATGTCTGTCCAAGATTTTGTATGCCCAGTGGGGAAGATGTAACCTTGATCTGCCTAGAACCTCTAGTAAATCCATGACTGCCTTAACACATCATTAACAGAACAATTTTAATACATACAGTATTAAAATGATCAGATCCTTTGAAAGTCGGCCAAACAACGCAGAAACTCATTTCCAGAACTGACTTCTACCTCTTTATAGTTGCCCTCCTTGTTCTCTCCAAAAACCATGTGGGGAGAGAAAGTCCTGAATTCTTACCTTTTTGCCTGAAATCAGGAGAAAATTTCCAAGATACTCTGCATGTCTTAAATTTAAGCTGATATAGTCTGTTCCTTTCTTTTCTAGGCTAGGTGTTTCAGCATGTTTATGCATTTTGTCCCATGTGCAGTCCAAGCTGCGCAGAAAAATCTTCTTACACCCTTGGGCTGTGCCTTAACTGCTCTGTTTGGAGCTTTCTGTGGGCTTAGCACTGATCAATTGTTGAAGACAGTGCAGAGCTAAAAACTGGGGGAGGCCTGAATGAAATATTCCCCAAGAGCCCTCAGGAACATGAGCAGGCAGGGCGCAGTCCACATTCCTGGGGCAAGGAAAAGGCATAGGTGCTGTCAGGGAGGAGTTTGGGGAGCAGCCCCACCATTTGGTGTGCCAGCAGGGTGGATGGATTATGGCTGTTTCAAGAGTGCTGATGGCCAGTGCTGGGCCAGGTCTGGTGCTTCTGGAGTCTTCTCTTCCTCAGCATCCCTGGCCCCTCCAGTCTCTTATTCAGTGTCTGTCAGCAGCTGTGCCTACATGCACAAAGCCAGGCAAGGATGGGGCTGAATGAAGCTGGTGGCAGCAGCTTGAATGGGAATAAATTATACCTGTCTGAGAAGCCTATGAGTTGCTGTCAGATCACTGGTTCTGTTTTCCCTGTCTGTCTTCATTTTGCAAAATGGTAGGTGAAGACCTGAACTGAAAGGCTATTAAGAATCAAATTTTTTAAGGCTTTTTGGCCACGCATTGAGAGAGAGAAAGAAAACTATTTACTGAGGAATTTTGTCTGAAACCTGGAAAACTGCTTGCCAAACCACAAATGAAATCAGCACTCTATGTCACAGCCTTTAGGAAACACTGCATTTAATTCTATTTTAGAAGCAGATGGTTATTGCTGGATAGTGATAAGGCAGAGGGGGGCAGTGGAGGGGTCACCCTTCCACAGAGCCATTTACCAAGGTCTGATCTAAAGGCAATCTTTAAAAATAAATGAAAAGGGGATGCAGTCTGTATGAATTCAGAGATGACCTAGCACACAGTTTAAAGATGCTTAAAAGAGGAGAATTCATTGTGTGTGTGGGATGCTGGAGAGCTGCCCTGTGTTTGGATATGCAAAATTAAGATCTATTTTGTAAAGGAGCTGAGCACCTGGAACTTTCTTTTGGCATTAGCCTACCAGTCAGATAAAACAGAAAAATGCTAATCTAATCAATCTATTAAATAATTATTTTTCAATGAAACAGAAGCTAAAAAAATCCTAGTAACAAAGCTCTCCAATCAATACCTTTGCATAAGTAATGTGTGAGTACAGAATGCTAAATTGAGGCTACACCGATATTTGTTTATATACAGAATATACACACACACATATGCTTTCTCCCACCCATATCTATACTAGAAAAGACAGGATAGCTGATGAATGAGCCAAGAAAAACAGGGTTTTTTTGATGATACCTTTTTAGAACTGACTTCTCTGCAGAATTCAAAAAATGTGTTTGAAATTAGAGGACTGTTTACAGAGGATATAAAAAAGTAGATGGAAGAAGAAATCACTTAGAGAAATGCTAATCTCCTCCTCCACAAACTGCCCTTTGCTATGACCCTGACCTTTACTTCTGTCAGTTGAAAAGATCCTGAAATATTTGTTGTGATATTTTGGGAATAGACAGGTACAGATAGAGCTATATGCTGGTTACTCTGACTCATTCCTTCCCTACAGATGAAGGTGTAAGGAAAAATCTATCTAAACATGCATACAGACACATTATTTGTCATGCACTAAGGCATGCGTATTTAAATTAAAACAGTCCCTCAAAGTTATTATTTTTTATTAGTGCAACACTGAGATCTGAAACACGAAATACATAAGTAGTGATTTCAGTAATCCTCATACTTGCATATTTTCTTACTGCCTAATTACTTAACTTCTATACTGCCTGTGCTCACCCCCTTTGCTGAGCGCATTTGTTCTGTCACAACGCGCAGTCGTCCGTGCTGTGGATATCCCGTTTGTCTACACCGAACGTGGTTTCACACACGAGAGAGACTGTGAGACGTGCAACTGTGAAAACAGCTCCTACTTTTATTAATGCTGTTACCATGCCTGCCACTGCCAAGTGCTCTGTTGCAATTACAGCAAACTACTTAATATAGTGGCCAGTGGGAGAGGAGGAGACTCTTTCTCTCTTAGTGGCATAGTCAAATGCAGCAGCTGTTTTAGGGATAAAAACATGCACACAGCTGGTTTCTGGGCGGTTGCTTTTGTTCACTAAAACATTCACTGTAACTACACATAAGCAAAGCATGAATTTCACATTCTTGGCATTATAGTTGAAGATCTCTTGTTGATTTTTTGGAGAGTGAGTTTCTGTCTTGCACTCCAAGTTTTTATTGTATGAACATCAAACAATGTATGTGTTGATTGTGTTCCTTAACCTCAGGTTCTGAATGACTTTGGAATCTATCCCTCTTTCCTTTGTGATAATCTCAGGATGTAACCAAAACTCTTTTGAATAAGAAGGTAACTTGGAAAGGATATATTGACCTAGTCCAATGCGTACTGGCTGCTACCCCTTTGCAAATAAGGCTCCTTTCAGTTGTGTTGCTGTTTGTACACCTGAAACTGCTGCTTATCTGGGCAAAAGTAAGCCACTCTGTTTAAACAAATGACGGAAAACACAAAATCAATTGGATATCCTGTACAGAACACTGGGGGATTTTTTCAGTGTTATCAAGTTTATGCCATATCAGTAATTTGAAATTACTGTTGAGCCAATAGCACTTACTTTAGCAAGAATGAACCCTGTGATATTTTTTGATGTGATTATTTGGTTTACTGCAAAGCCACATTATACTTTGTCTAATGGTTTCTTTCCTTGAGTTCAGGGTTACGTTGCAGTATTTCATACCTACTTTGTATGACCAGAAATGACACATCACACATGTGACACATGTGACAAAGCAACCAAAAGCCAAATTCATACTTGCAATTTTTTAAACCCTTAAGAAGTGATTGTAGCCTCCTCCTAATTTGTTGTGTTTCTGCAGTTAAAAATTTTACTTATCATAACTAAAAGATGGGTTTCATAAGCTAATTTAAAGCTGAAATGTGACTTGTCTTCTGTGCATCACACAGAAGAATGTACTATCTCTTAAAAGTTAATTTATCTTGCTTCTTGGAATTGCTTTGCAGCTATGTTGCAGAGATAACAACAGTGTCAAACACGCCTTCTCTTTTCAAAAGCAAGCAAGCAAACAGCTGTGAGTGATTCCTCGAACCGTCATTCATCATGCAATGTTCAGAAAGTCACAAGTGGGGATGCAAATATCTCACTCCCATCCAGGGCTGCCCTACATATGTAGGACAATTGACTTCCTTACAATAGCAATTGGAAAGCTGGAGCTTCTGCAGTTGTGTGCTTATTTGCAATCAGTGTAAAGTCAGAATCTCAGAACAAGCCGATACCTCACAAATACAGAAAAATTTGGATTTATGATGCATATTATCAGTTTTTGTCTTTTATACACAGAAAGCTTCTCCCTTTTCCTCCATCTCTATATTATCCTCAAGCCAAGCTGATTAGAAACAGCCTGTACTTATATCTTAGAACACACACACTCTCTCAAGAGATAAGATCTTGGTCAGAAAGATTGACATTGATTAATTAGTGCTCTTGAGGTCATATACTTAAAGCAAAATTGTTGATATTTTGTACACTTTTTTAGTAGATTCTGATGTTTTATAAATGAAACTGACAATTTAAAAATCTGATGTTCAGCAAGATAAAATATAGCACAATGAAAAATCCACATGCTGTGATTTTACCATGAGTAAAAACATACTTTTACTCTGGAGAGTACAGAGACTTCTCACAGTTCAAATAATAGAAAAAAGAAGAGTGCTTTACTGGCATTTTTAGGTCATGTTTCAATACATACTGAAATATTCTCTTTTATTCCAGAATTGTTACAGATTGAATTATTTTTATATTTTTTCTAGCAAATTCTTTGATGGAGGTCTGGACTCTCATTAGAGTGATGATTTATTTTCTCCTTTTGGTTGTGTATAGCTGCTGGAGCTGTGTGGCTATATTGGGAGCTAACTGGGTGGCAGATGTAGAGAGGTATAATTAATACAAACCAAATGCACATCCACTGTAAGAATTATATTTGCACTTAATTTAATATGTATTCATAGCACGAGTGTGGGAATGACTTCTTACTCTTTCACCTTCAGAGTTTAGAGTAATAAGGCTCACTATGAGGAAAAAGACAACAGTGAATATAGACCTCAGTAACATAAATTAAAGAGAATCTGCTTTCTTTTTTGCATGTGAAATGTTGGGATTTTTTTCCAAAAAGAAAGAAGGTGGCTGGTATTACAAGTGCTGCTATGTGCGGCTATAGCAGTTTCCCAAGTGAGTCATCAGCTGTGTTTGGATCCAGACTTTCAATTTCACTGCACAGACACCACTGACTTAAAGGAAAGGATTTCCTACGTTAGCTGGCAGAAACCATAGGTTTTTATAGTCAAAGGATCATCTGCTTGAGAAAAAGAGCTAACACTGAGTTGCAGCTTCAGGAATTGCTTCACAGCCACATTTGACAGAGCCTGTCCTGAGGTGCTGTGGCTGCTGGGTTCAAGGGACAAATGGATGGATTGGTTTCACCCCTCACTCTGCAAAAGATGCAGCCTCTGGCTCCCCATTTCCTCCTCAATAATAAATGCTGCAAAGTGCATGGCATCACCACAGGGAGCTGAAATACTCACAGAATGCAGGATCCCCTGTGTCAGGTGCAGTATGAAGTGCTAGCTGGTCCTGAAATACAGAGCAAAAGGATCTTACCCCTGTCCTTAGAATTGTGTATCTGGATGTCATTCAGCATGTCATTAGATGCCTATCTGCATTTTCCAACACCTTTTAGTTTAAAGAAGTCTATATTTCAACATCTTTTTTGCCTGTGAAGATAATGTAGAATTTAGAATGTAGAATCTAATGGTTAGAAGTCTAACCATTACAGAACAAATTTAGTTCTTCTATATAGATTCTGAAAGAGACGAGAATTCGGTTACAGTTTCTTTTGACAGATATTGTACATTTTGTAAAAGATTATCCTGGTTTAGTTAAAAATAATATCAAACCTGTTTTAAAAAAGAAGCCTAGGTGAGTTTTGGCAATCCCCCTTTTTTTTTTCCATTTATACTGATTTCTCTGTAGGTGATTTTCTGTATGAAAAACCAAAACTGAACAAAAGATTGACATAAATGAAGATGTCATTCTTTTAATATGAAGATGTCAGATGGCAAAAAAATCCCAAGCCACTTTCTGAACAATTTTATTGATCTTGCAACTATTCTGTTCATCTCAGTGGAGTTTTAGTAATTTCATGTTAATTTTGTTCATTTTTTTTTCCCTTTAAGAAAGGGTAGGATTGAGGATCTGCACAATTTGTTGTGATTGATGTCTCATTTTGGCTGTCAGTCAGCAGTGGGCTTTGTTCCTTGTGGAGGTCAGCTGGGAGAAGGCAGAATGCCCACAGGTACCCTTATCCTGGGCAGAGCTCAAACATCATTTCCAAGCCCGGGGGCTCTCGGGTGTTTCCTGAGATAACTGTAATGAAATCTGGTCCCACATATTCTGTAGATGGACTCAAAATGAACCATAGCAACCAGTTACAATTTTTTTGTTCGCTGGTCCTAGCTGTACTCCTTGCTGATAGCCAGAGTCAGTACATGTTCTCCAGCAATGGGCTATGCAAACAGAAAATTACACAGTTAAATAGCCAAAAGTCAGGGTGTGAAAGCAGAGTGATACCTTCACTCAAATACCATTACACCAGAGTTTTAGCCGTTTCTTCATGCTTCTTAATCATACTTGGCTCAGATGGATTAAAGGCGCGTTTCCCTTTGCATGGAAGTCTCATTGAGCTTTCTGTGACACAGGCTGATTAATCTCATTCAATTTATGCCTGTTTCCTTTGGGGACACATATCAGTGTCTGGGAGGGGAGAGTCCATCTGTGCCTATAGGGATCAATCACATGGGTGCAATTAGTCTGTGACAGTTCATAGCCTCAGATCAGTTCTGTATGAGAGTGTTTTTCCCAGCTGCCTCTGACTTGCTTGTGTGAATTCAGAGTCACACCAGTTATTAAAAGTTTTCTTGCAAAGTACAAGTTTTAGCTGCTGGACAGAAATAAGTGTTCATATGTCCATTTCTGGGATATTTCTCCTAAGAGATTTTCGTGGTGACAAGAACACTTTTTCTCAGCTGCAAATGCAATCCACTTTTTAACTACAAGGCTTTTATTATCCTGGGCTAGGAAGAAATCCATCAGAAATGTAGAACTATTTTCAATTCTTATAATTACCATTTTACATATTGTAACTATGTTGGTTTTTCTTTTCTTTTGAGAGGCTGAAAAAATAGCAAAAGCCCACTCTTCACTTCTTAATAGTGTTTGAATAGACACTTCAGACTTTAACTGTGCTATTATTGTCATGTATAACAGACTATTTTTATTCAAAATAAAATATTACTAATTTTTGCCATATTATCACAGCTTTAGAGGGTTATTTGATGAATTTAAAGAGACCATTTTAGGCTAGTAGATAATAATAATAAAAAATATGTGGTCTGACACAGTTTGGTCATTTTGATGTCCATGTATGAACAACTAAGATGACTGGGGGAGCAAGTGCATCCTTAACCTTAAAATACAGGCTGTTTTCATTCTTCACACCAAAAAGATCTATAGTATCAAAGCACACTGACTAACTTGCTGCATGTTCTGCTCTATGTTGTCAACATCCTGTGTACTAAGGAAATAACAATGTGTGCTGCTCCTATACATTCTCTGCATGGAGCCCACTTACACCAGGTGCTGCAATCTTGCATCTTTGCTGCCTTGCACTGCAATAGAGGTATTCCATGTAAGCTTGTTTCCTGAAAAAATTAAGCCATATGTCATACACTGATAAGACTTTTCCACATGGTTATAAATGAAAGCGCTGCTCTGTTTCCCTGTCACAGAATTTAATTAACTTACACATCTGTGTCCCCAGAACCAGTTTGGCCACTCAGTTGGTTAGTTACTAGTTCAAAACCCAGGCAGAGGCTTGCAACCCAGAGCAGGCTTGCCTTAAGCCAGTATCTCTAGCATGCAGAGACTCCAAGCTGTTTGAAGAAAATGCTCTTTTTTTTTTTTTCAACAAAAAGATATGAGGTGAAAACTCAAAGTTATACACACCATGCAGCAACTTTATTGTAAAGAAGTTCTCAAATGAGCATCCTGTGGTCTGCATGTGCCTACAAAGGAGTATGTTAATGGAAAATGTATTAGCAATTCAAGCAAAATAGCTGCAAACAAAATTAACTCTCAATGTGAAATGCTAGGAAAATAAAAAACCAGAACACATTTTAAAAACTGAAGGTATCTCCTGTTTCTCCTTCCAAACAGTGAAATAAAATTATTAAGAGAAACACAGAAGAGGCTTTTGTTGTTAGTGTTACTTTTTCTTTATTGTCGTTATTACTTTTTTTTATTAATTGACTTCAAAAAACTAATTAAAAAAGAAAAGCTACTAAAAAAGAAAATACAGCTGTAGCCTTGAGTCACATGAGAGCTGCAGGAAGGCAGGCAGGTGTGTGGATGTTGGTGATGATGAGAAATAAGAGGGGACAGGGCTGATCTTGCTCCTTTGGAACCCCAATCAAGGGCTGCATGTCTGCGTGAGGGCATCTCCTCTGCAGCTGCTCACCAGGAGTGTGGAAATCATGGGGCTGAATGGTTGAGGGAGAACCTTGATCTCTTTCTCAACAGAAGTAACTTTTCTGTGGCCTTTTTGTTTAATGAATCAGTTATTTGAATTACTCATCCATGGTCTGAAGTATCACTGCCATGGCAAAAATTGCTTTGATTGATTTTGCTTTTGGTTCTCTCTTGAACTACTCTCCTTTTTTGTCTCTAGAAGGCTGTATTGGGTTCTTCATGCAAAGGATGGAGGCTGCTAAAAAAGGCTGAGAAGCATCAGTGAAAATAAATGGTGGGAAGTAAACTTTTCAGTGTATTTTAGCCCTGACCATCACTTCTGAGAGGTGAGGTCTTCCTCAATTCCAGGCTGAAGTGACTTCTTGTATTTCCTATGACTTCCACTGGTGTAAAACTGATTACTTCTGACTGCTTATATCTCTGCACAGCTGGTGAAAGACATATCAGGTTCTGAGTATTTTACATGTCTGCAGAGAGAGGTCTTCATTCATCCATATAATAGCTACATGCTTTGTCCATATAAAGGTAGTTTAGGATTTTTGGCATTTGACACTCTTGCCATTGAGCTACACAGTTCTTAAAATTTATTACTTCCACAATTCCAAAGAGCAGCAATTAGCTAAAAAGGTAAAGGAAAATAGATACTTCTGTTTAAGCATAAAGAGGAAAAAATATACCTGAAAAAGTTTAATATCTTAACTTCTTCTCAGAAGTTTACCAGGCGTGATCTGGCCTTAAGGTTTAAAGTCCAAAATACTGGGGAAAAAAAAAATTTAAAAAATACTCTGCCTTTCCTATTGTCTCCCAGCTATGTATTTTAAACTTTTATTTTACTGAAATCACAATTATGAAAGTCATTCTACCTAACAATAGGTTTAGCAAGTAGGTCAGTCATTTTTCCACATCCTATTGCTACTGCCATATTCTAGGCAATTGTGTAGATATTTTAATATGTTCAACAGGACATAAATTGTCTTGGAGGACATTCATAGTTGTTTTGGGGTATGTACTGGAGCCAAAGCAGCATTGCTATGGAAAATCATCGAAACAGTGATGCCTCAAACTTGTAAGTCTCCATAGCAACTTAAAAAAATAATGACAGCTGTACCAAGAAATTTGCTAATAGAAGGCCTCAACACATTTGTCTAGACTCAGTCATACTTCATACTCATTATAACCTGTAGAAGGATTGTAAGAAAATGAAATGTAGAGGAGAAAATAGGGAATATCTGCTTTTCCTGGAATTTCACACTTGATTCATTGCAGTAACCTGACATTGTCTATGGCAAATATAACTCTAACAGTAAAATTTAAAAATATGTAATGGCATAGATTAATTAGATTTTAACTCATTTGATTCTAAAATATACTGCATTTCATTTATTATGTGCCATATACACAGTGGAAATTTCTCAATAATTAGCATAAAGCTAGATGTTCTGAAAACAAATAGGAAGATTCCCATGTTGATAATGTTAGAATTATTGTCTGTAAAAATATTGAGAAAATTGAATGACAAATGCAGCAGTGTGAGAGAGAGAGATTCCATTTTAAAATGGCCTCACTCAAGTTCAAATTACAGGCCATGGATAGAAAACAAGAAGGATTCTGTAGGATCAAAGCACAAGAGAATTTGCTGGCTTTGGTCTGCTAGAAATGCACAAACACACTAGAGAATAAGAAAATTGGCTGTGCAACCATTAAGCTATAATATGTAGCAAGAACAAATATTTTTATGGGTTGGCATCCATTCCAAAGATGTGATATATGTTGCTGATTTTAAGGCAGACTTTGAATTTTTAAAATTTTATATATAACAGTTTCCTATATAAACAAAAATTGTTTCTAATGGGGCAGAACTCTATTCAAGACCTTATGAAGTGAAGAGTTAATCACAGAACTGAAAAAATAGATGAAACTGATTTTATCTTGATTACATTTTTATTGTGAGTTCTGCCAAGAATTCATAGTCTCAGGGGGTTGAAAAGGACAATTTCATAAAGCTGAGAGTAATATTGAGACAATCAACCGGAGAAAATGTAAACAGAAACATGAAAAAGATAATTGTCCATTGTTGAATAACATTTTACTAGATGCCCAAATTGCACATTTCAGAATGATGTTGTTGCAGTGACTTAAGGAGAGAACAGTATGGGTCAAAGTAAAATGAAAAACATCTCTAAATCATAGTGAAACATGGAAAAAAAAAGCTGTAGCAGTCATTGTAACAAGACTCTTGTATTTTAGGAAGTAGATTGTGAAGCCAAATGTTAAAGACAAATATCTCTGGTTAGAATGGAAAGGCAGAGAAAGGAGTTCCCAGTTGTACCGGGAGTCCCAGTAATATTATTACTCCATGATTGTATGATGATAGCAGAACTGACAAGAATCCATGAAAAGCAGAATCTCAGTCACTTGGAGTCTGCATTTGGGGAAAGCCAGATGGTAGCATCATACAACATGGTGATGCCGTCGTTTTAATTCTAACCAGTTACACAGCAGATTGTTTTAGTTAGACATTTTGAAATCTGCATGTCTAATTAACTTTCATCAGACAGATTTAAAAGAACTAGAAAAAACCCCTCCTGGGCATTTTATTTTGGTGATTACAGGGTTGAAACATGGGAATTTTCAAGTTGGGAAAAATTTAAAGCATACCAATATTTAAAAATGATAACAGGACCAACTCGGGAAATTAAGGGCCTATGAAGATGAGATTGCTTAAACACAATTAATGTCCATCAACATTAGTTTCACAAAAATAATTTTTGTCAGACTAATTTGATCCCATCCTTTGACAAGATTACAAGTTCTTCTCAATAAGGATAGTATTGTTGATGTAATAAAGTTTTTAAAGGACATGCTCTCCCTCACACCAAAAGACATTTTGTTAAGAAAATGAAGGAATAGAAAATCAACCTAACACCTATGAATTTTATTGAAAATATAAGTATACTAAAATATAATATATTATAACTGCAAATAAGGAGCCATCATGGTGAGGATTTGGTCCTCATGAAGTTCATTTCCCTCACACCTTATCTTTCTTAATGAGACAAGAAAACGTGACATTTTCTTCACAAAGTTTTCTTATACCACTAAAACTAGTGGAGGATTAAGTGATAAATCAGGCTGGTGAATGATAAAGCAATCTGACTTTCTTTAAAAAATGTAAAAAGTTATTTTTTTGGAAGCCTGTGCAGTGAGGAACAGTGTGAGCCACGCTTGTAGGACGGAAAAGACTCCATGCTGGGAAATAGGGACTGAAAGGGATTTGATTTTATAATGGATAATCAGATACACGTGGAGCTCCTGCGGCGCGCCACGGCCAAAGTGCTAAAATGATCATTGGACTATAATGAGGAGAATATGAATAAAAGCAGAGAGCTTGCATTATTCAGGTGAAGATTTACTGTGAGGGAAAAGGGAAAGTGCTGCACAGACTGTAGCCCCTGGGCAAGGGACTACAGGGGCTTTGTGCCTCTGCTGGAGGAGGAAGGGAGGCCCTGCACAGCTGCTCCCAAGTGCCACAGCTGGGTCCAGCAGCCTGCCCCCGTGCTGCATCACTGCTCGTCCTGCCCTGTGGAAAAGGATTTTGGTCTCCTTTCTAATTTCTTTTTTTTTAAATCATTATTATTTATTTGGTTTTCTTTAGAAAGAAGGGTTAGATAGTAACTCTGGTTGAGCTTAAAGAACTGGAAAATATGCTGAAAATGAGGGACTACAGTTCAAAGTCTCGACTTACTAAAGAATAGAAAAATGGTACAAAGGCATCTATAATTTTTCTGGAGAAGACTAGCAAGTCCATTGCCTGGAATTAGAAAAATTTAGCCTTGAAGTAATTTACCTCAGAGAAGGGAACTGACCACTGGAAAAACTTACTGTGGCCTGCAGTGGGTTTTGTCTGAAGAGAAAATTTGAAACCACAATCAATTTCTATTCTGGCTTAGCTGCGCTATTGGTCTTGATACAGATATTTATTTAGGGGAGTCCTGTAGATGTATGATATCGTATGATATAAGAAGTCACATTAAATAATCAACAGAACCCTCCTGATATTAATATATTTCAGTAAAATAATGAAATGATCATGTTATTCTGTTGTTATGATCTGCAGTAAGGTCTTAGTGATGTTTTTTTTAAAAATGTACTTTGCAAATAATTTATGAACTTTATAGCAGACATATATGACATCTTGAAGTTCTCCACTAAGTAATAAAGAACTAATTTTTCTGATTGGCATAAAGAACAGAAATACACCTAGATAATGAAATCTGGTCTTTTGCCTCCACATAACCATGGTCAGAGACCCCCATTTCTGTCCATGCAGGAAGAGGAAAGCACTGCAGCTCTAGAAGTTAATTCTGCAAGTCAGGAGGCTCTGTCCTGCTGTGGGAATAGAGCCCAGAGCCCCAGCCTGCCCATGGGCCACCCCTGTGCCCTTGCATGGGGTCATGCAGGACATGTGAGCTAGGGCTGGGCTTGGGGACAAGGGGAGGAGGTGACACAGGGGCTGGAGTAAGGGCATAGATAGAGGCTGCTGCCACTACTGTGATGTTAGAAAATCTTCTCTGTACTTTCAGATTCCTTTATTTGTATAGTTTGCAAAGTTTTGGTTATTTTATTTTTGGCCAGTTCTACTTTACATATTACCTCAAGCCATTTTGTTTCTTTCTTGTTGCACCTGCTGGCACCAGTTTCACCTCGTTATACCCACTGGCATAATGTCACAGGTCTTCGAGTACTGGAGCTGATTCAGCCTCTGCCACCCTGCCCTTCCTGCCTGAAGTGATTCAGAGCTTGGCCTTCACCGAGAAGTTAACAAAAAAAGGAAGAAAGCCTTTTAAAACACAGCAACACACCCTGCTTCTTGTATGGTCAGGCATTTGGTCTGTGTCACAGGCATGCTGTCTGCACTATCAGTAAAATGAAAAAAACTGTGCCTTCTTGTATGTTCTTTGCTGGCAAAAAATTTCCAAGATGGTCTGTACAGTTTGTGAACAGCACCTCTGCTGAAAGAAGGAAAGGCTGAAGCGACCAGGGAACAGGATGGAGTGGATTTCAGTGGGCTGGGGTGTGGTGCTTTGTTCCTTGGGAGAAATCACTGCTTTCTAGAAAGACCTAGAAAGACTAACATCCCAAAACACAAAAATTCTGCTGATGTAAATGGAGAAGGGCTGGGGCAGGTCTCCTGTCTTCTTCAGTGAACTGATTGCATTCAGGGTAACCTGAACACCCAAGTCCCTTCAGAGGATCCCTCAGAAAACATATCCCAGGAGAATATGGTTTTAATTCCCAGGTTTT
This sequence comes from Melospiza georgiana, assembly GCF_028018845.1. Taxonomy (NCBI): domain Eukaryota; kingdom Metazoa; phylum Chordata; class Aves; order Passeriformes; family Passerellidae; genus Melospiza; species Melospiza georgiana. The sequence goes on along the minus strand of NC_080432.1, from coordinate 48,108,107 downwards.
AATTCCCTCCCCCTACCCAGTTTGTTTTTTTTTTTTTATTTTTTGAGGTTAGTACCCACTGGCCCTCTGAAATATCTGTACAGTCCTCCTGGGTCACCCTCTGCCTCAGATACATTTCTATAAAGGTGCAGCCTCAGCATTACTTCACTTTTACGTGTGTTTGAGTGTGTGTATGTACTATCTACATCTGGAATGAGGGGCCGTATTAAAAATAAAATAATTATAAAAATAAAGTCAAATGGCCTCACATGGAAAGCATTTGGAAAGGAAAATACCAGAGTAAAAATGGAAAAATAAGTACGTGTCAGGCCAGCTGCAGGTTAGGAGCAGCTCTCTGGGAAGCCAGTGGGATTTGCTGGTGCCCTGCATGGGAAGGCAGAGGGCAAGCAAGCTCAGCTGCCCTGCAGCACTCTGTGACCAGGACTGCAGTTATGACTGCAGGAAGACTTTAACCTTGCTGGCCTCAGGAGTATTTCTCAGAAGCTAAGGACGTCAGCTTTAGCAAGACTGTGCCCATAGATAGTAATGACCAAAAGGGAAATCCCTGGGGCAGGCTGCAGGAAGCTTTTGGAGGTAATTGTGCCAGCAGATATTTGGGGCATGGGCATAAGAAAGGGAAGTTCACCTAAGAGTCAAAATCATGTATTAAACCCTTCTCAATTCATTCCTGCATAGAGGATAAAGAGACTCTCTGCTGCAAACAAAGGCATCATACACGGAGTTATTTGTCAGCCTCTAAATTAAGAAAGGATTTTAATACCTTGCTTTGACAGATTTACTTAAGTGATTAAAGCTAGGCATGATTTTAGGAACCTCAGAAGATCAGCCACCTGATAAACTCTCTGCTTCAGGTTAAAATAAATTACATTTAAAAAGCATGTTTCTTGAAAAAAAACCCACGAGGAAGAGATATTATAGCAACAAAAAATTGTCTTAAAAATTATTAAATTGTTTGGTCTTTCAATAATTGAAAAGGCTTCATTACCATGCAAACAAAAACCAGGTTGGCTATTCACCTTTTGGAAGATGGCATTTGCATTGCTTTAATAGGAGAGAAGAACCTTAGGAAACTAATGAAGGAGCATAAAAATGCAAATTACTGCAGCTAATTGGCTGTGCCTTCTTACACCTTCTGAATTATTAATTTATGACCGAGTAAATCTGCCCCTTTTAAATAATATAATAAAGAACAACATTGTGTTCTATGCTGTTGAGTGGATAGTGTTTGTTCCCTTAATTTTATCGTGAGTTGCTCTTGTTTGCACTAGCAAGATGCTTGCAGTGCTCTGTATAACTCTGCAGGTCCAGCACTCTTCTCATGAAGACTGACACCATTTTATTTCCTTTTTCTAATTCCTGACTGGGAAAGAACAAGACAAAAGATGATGCCATTATTACAATAATGCTAATTATGTCTTTATTGCCATTGGCAGTGAAGTTTAATCATAAAGCAGGCTCAGAATTCTGCAGAGACCTATTTACATGCCAATATGTGAGTAATTCCATCCAGTTCAGTGTAGTAACTTAGAGATGGTTGCTGCCCAGGGGGTTGAAGAAATCAAAATAAAATATTTGATAACTGGGGTTGATATATGCACATTTTCTCCAGAATATTATTTCTTCTCCCATTAAAAATTTGGAAGACTGAGGAACTGCTTATTTTACCTGGGGTTTCCAGCCCTGTGATGCAGCCCTTTGGCATACATGAGCACAATTTTGCAAGTGCCAGATATTCTACCTGGCAGACCTGTACATTCACAGTGTACACATATTCACAGGAAGGCCCTCACATTCCCTGTGCACACTCACTGGCACTGTGCAGTGCATGAGCAGTGTGTCCATTACTTTCTGAACTTGCCTTATATTGCTTGAATACTCCACAGTTATCTGGAAAACCTTGGATTCATGTGTTTAAGTAATTCTGCACAAAAAGGGCTTAGAGATTAAGCTCAGTTTGTGTGATTTCCTTTTTCTCTGATGGCTTTGTGTATTTCCCTGTAACATACTTAAATTAACAATTTTTCATTTAAAGAAGATATGCTACAGCACTGGGCACTTTCATGCAGGAGATGCCTGCAAGACCAAGGCTGGAAGAATTTGGCCTGTGGGATGATCATTGCCTCAGAGGACACAGGCAGCCCCCATATGCAGCAGGTGGGAATGCCTCTCCTTTTCTCCTTCTGAGAGGCAGAATGGCTTTAATTACAAAAATCAGCCTGTTGAGATAAAATTTCTCATTCTCCCTTTTAGTGTCCAAATGATTTCTTCTTTAAAATGCAGCCAAAACAGGTTAAAAGCTTTGTTGCATTTGATTATATGTTGCTTAGTGCGTGCTACTCCGAACCTAAAAGAAATCCACGTTTGCCCAGCCACTGCTGGAGGTGCCTAAACCATCTACCACAATGAGGCAGCTCATGGAAAAAGCTTTCCCTGAGTTTAAGTGATCTGGCAAGCTCAAGGCTTCAGTTATGAAGGCAACACAAGGGAATAACAGTGAGTCCAGGGAAATTCTAGTGTTGAAGGAAGGAAAACAAAAGGCAAAGAATATTAAGTCTGATTTATTTTGTTTATCTTTTAGGACTTTTATAATTTGACTGTGCACAAGCTTTGCCTAGGTCTTCTTTTATAGCATCCAAATATCTCACTAGTATCAGTGCAATTCCCAGGTGGGAAAGGAACATTATCTTCAGTTTATAGAAGTGAAATTGAGAGATGCAGGTTGGGTAAAATAGCTCCCCAAGGCTGCCTATGAAAACTTGGGCTGGAATTTGGACTGACATCCCAATTGCTGCAAAAACTACTGAGCCATCTTTTTTGTAGTCTGAATTTTCAGAGTATTTTCTATATAAAAGGAAAGAATACAAAACTTGCTTTAGGATGCCAAAGAGATATTGTCTTAGGCAACAGAAACTTGGTGGCTATAGCATGCCAGTTTTTGTTGAGCAAATTGCCACATATCAATCACTGAGAAACTCTCTGTAGTGGATCTGTGGAATATTGTAGTCCAGGATCAAAACCAAACCCACTGCCACTTGAAAGGGTCATATTGAGCATTAGGTTTCTATTATGTGTTACCTAAAATATTAATGAAGTATGTAATAGCTGTTAAACTAAAGCCAACAGAAGCAGTGAAGAAGGAACCCTGATATATTACCCAGAAGAGCAAGGAGGAAAACACTCCAGGGAGAAGTATTTCAGTAAAATATTATAGGTGGTAGTTAAAGGCACTTAGACACAAAATAATTTCATCCACATAGATGTATGAGGAATGTAGCATTTACCAAAATCTTGCTGATCGTGTCTCCTTCAGTCATCTCTGAACACCTGGAATCTTCTCTCTTAACTGAGAAGGAGAAGAGTAGCAGATGTTTTAATGCTTTAAGAGCTGTTGGAGAAACAAAAAGTACCTGAAAAAGATAATAAGTGTCCATAGATTCACAGAGAGAATGAGCAGGCCTAGAGGGACTAGTCATTTTCATTTGTCAACAGGCCAAAAACTAAAGGGATTTGCCTGCAGCAAATTAGATTAAATATCAAGGAAAAATATGAATTAGTCATGAAGGGAATATTTAAAATTAGCATCATTGAGACTAAGGCTAAACTTCCTAAAGCACAGCTGGAGATGGTTTAAGGTCAGTTTAAGTCTCCCAGCACAAAAAGGGGAGCTTCCTAGGAACAGTGCAGCTTACTAGGAATGGGCTCTTCTCATGCTCTAGCCATGGCCTGTCTTTGGAGCCTCAGTGGGGGTTTCCTTCCTTCTGGAAAGTGACTGTCTTTTGCAGTCACTTTAGCCCATATTTACTGGGCTAAAATATGAAGGAGGAGAGAGGTCGAGTAGCCCTCTCTCCTCCTTCATATTTTAGCCCAGTAGCTGTACACTTCTTAAAGGGCTTTCTCATCAGCATCTGAGGTAAAGCAGACCTCTGGAAATGTGCTGTTCTCCCTGCCTTGCTGGGGAGGAGGTGCGGATGTTCATTCACACAGGTGTGGCTTTTCCTGCAAGACATGTGAGTAGTCACAACCTGAGCTTCTTTAAGACCAGAGTTTTGAAGACAAAGCCAAAGAAATACTTACTACCCCACGAGGAGGGAAACCCAGCACAGTGACAGGGAAGTGCTACACTGACCATTCCTTTGGGAAGAGCCACACTGCTTCTTCCCAAGCTCTGTGCTTCATCCCTGGGGTGACTATTGTTTGTCTCTGCAGCGTCACCTGCTCAGCTCCTCACTGGCAGCAGAACACCCCCTGTTCCCTTTATTCTGAGCAGAGGGAGGCTGCCTTCGCCCCCGGCCGAGACAGGGATGGGCGCCCAGCCCGTCCGTGCCCGCGGGCATTGCGGAGCGCCGCGCTCCCTGATCCCGGAGTGCCCTCTAGCGCCCACTGCCCGCAGCGGCTCCCGCCCGCCGGGAACGGCGCCCCAACATGGCACCCACCCTTGGCATGGCCCAGCCCGCTGGAGCGGCCACGGCAGTGGGACAGCTCCTGCGGCTTCTCTCTGCCTTGCAAACTGCTTCATCCGGTACCCACCCCTGTACCGGAGGAGCCTGGACTGGCCACAAGTACCCCTACTTTTGCCACAGGAAATTCCTATTTTACCTTAATTTTCCATAAAGCACTTCAATATGGAAGACACAAAGTGATGGGCAAGCTGCATTTGCAATAATTCGTGATGAATAAACCCAAACCATTTGGATGTATGGATACAGTTTTATTTAAACTCACTAGACTCTGAAGAGCATATTCACTAAATGTGAACAGGGAAGCTTACTCTTTGCAAGGGTGATGCTGTGCTGCTCAGCAATTTGTGTACCCGGGATGTTTGACCCAAGAGAAAAAGATGTAGGTACATGTACCTACATGATGTACATGTGATGCAAACAGATCAAAAATGAAGAAGGAAAATATTTTTAGTTCTTGTCTACCCTCACCTCTTTTGTCTTGTATATTAACGTCCCAGCTGGTGGGAATTTTATTTTTGAAATTACAAATGTGAGGCAGCTTTACAATACTATTAATTTCCAGGTGACTTTTGATGCCAAATCTCACATTTTCAATATCTAGGTCTCCTAATTCTTATTAGAGTTAAGATGAAATTATCTACTTTGCATTAAGTCTGCTGCTGGAAAAGTATTGACAAACCAGCAAGTTCCATTAGGGACTGCAAGGCAAAAACCCTATGTGACATGCCACCTGTGAAACATGCCCTATCTACTCTTATCAAGTCACTCACTGTGGGTTTGGGTTTTCTTTTTGAAGGAGATTCTACTTCCTGTTCAGACTATTGTGGAGATGGACTTGGGCTGTAGGTGAAGATCCTGTTGTGGTTTGATACACAGGAAGATGGGGTTATAAATAGGCTCAAGAAGCTCAAGAAAGTAAGCGACATGCCTGTCAAACCCAGATGGGATCTTCAGAGAAGAGCCTGGGTGACATCTTTTGAGAAGAGATTTATATCTCTTCTCAAAAGTTTTGCCAGCAATGAAGGCACTCCTCTTTTAATGACTGAGGAAATTATTGACAACATGTCTTCAAGCACTTCTCTGGTAGGAATTTCCATTTTGTGTTATCTCCAGTGTTAGTCAATCCACGTAATTCCACTTGTCACATTACTCAGTGTTTTGAGGGAGGTCTGCTTCTGCAGTAGCCATCATTTGCTACTTCAGGTAGTAACTGAGGAACCAAGAAATGTTTATTTAGCAGGGCTACATCAGAGGGAATAAATCACTTATGATTTGGTGAGGACATAATATTTACCCACCCTGAGAACTTGCTCCCATCTGTGTATTCAGTACCAAAGTCTACCTGAAACATTTTTATGGTTTTGTAAGGAAACATTTTCTGGCATTTGAACAACTATTAAAAAACCAAATAAACTGCTTTTGCTATAGTTTTCAAACGTGACATCTCACCACATATTTAATCTCTTTAGCAGCAGAAGATAATAGTCTCAAGAAGATAAGAGCCTCTTGGGGAAGAAGGCCATCAAACTGGTAATGATAATGATGAACATGAACGTGCTATTGCTGAATTAAAATGAATACTCTTTTTCCTATGTTTGAAATAGCTCACATTAGATTGCTATCTAATCTGTTACTTGGAATAACAGAGGGAAACTACAGCTTTAGTACCTATGCATGACAGCACTTATCTTTGATGGCAGAGCTGTAATTAACCAAGTGATTTATTAAGGGAGGGGACTTCAGAAGAATGACTTGGATTAAGTCATGTGAAATAGTGAAGCAGCTTCTTAAGATATTTTTCTTTGTCTTGCTCTGGAATTTCTTAAACAACTAAAAGTTTTTTTAAGTGTCAAGAAGTCTAGTGGCTTGTGAAACTTGTAGAAAAATGGCAGCTAGGTTGAAGTGACTCAGAAATCAGTTCAGAGATTCCTATTGAACTGAATATTTAATCTACTTTAAAAAATTTATTTGACGTTAGTTATTTTAAAAACAAATCCCAAAATAGTGCTCCACTTTGACCTTTTATTTTCATATGCCTTATGATTTTTTGGCACAGCTACTGACAATAAAGCTGAAGAAGAAAGCCAGGGAGGGCTCCAGACTAACTTGGTGTGGAAGAAGGATGCCTTTTACAATTGCTTCGCAAATGCTTCTCTTGCAACAGTCTTGTGTATGGGAGATTCTGGAAAAATAGCAAAATGACAAAACCAGAATCTTTTCAAGTATTTCCCTTTATTGAATGATATCTTCATTAACTGAAGTCAAGTGCTTCTGTGGAAAGTATGTCAATCTGTACAGGCATGTAGGAAAGAAAGGCTGAGGTCACTAAATAATTTCTGTGAGCTTTGGGTATGTTCTGTTGATGGCAGTGCTGCAAAAATGTTGATAATTTATAATATTTCCAGAGGAAGAGATTTAAATTGCTCTGTTATCTTTAGCACACAGTGTCCCCAGATTTCTGTTCATAAAGTTTTGCTTATGAGCTGGCCCTAAAGCATGTAAAGACCAGGCAAGCTTTCTCTAAAATTTCTAAAATGCTGCTGCAGAACTAGTTTTGTGGATGTTATTTGCTTGTTTTGGACATCTGGAGTGCCATGTAAAGTTTTTTTTCTTTCTCCAAAATGATGTGGTTCAGAACTTTAAAAATAAGTGGTATGTAAAGTTTTACTTCCAAATATAAAGATTTAAAAATGTTGAGCAGTTTCATTCAGTTTCAGAGAGCTCAGTACTTTGGAAAAATCAAATTATTTTCAACCTAAATTTAGACACTTGCATTAAAAAGCTCTGATGAGTGTTCCAAAGAAATAAGTTAATAGAAATTAATTATCACACTAACATTTAGCTTTAAAGAAAAGTATTTTGAGTAATAAGAAATCTGGTAAAAAAACTCCTACAAATAAAGGTACTTTAAAATATGAAAATTATTAGAAACCAATGTGAAGACTACCTGGCATCATTTCTTGACAGAAAGAAGTGCAACAAAAAGCAAGATAGTAAGAGTGAACCCCAGAGGCAGTGGCAAGGCTCAAGTGGTTTTTCCTAAGCAATCTGGAGTTCTTAAAAAATTATAGACACAACGAAATAGAGGATGAAAAGATGAGAATTCAGAAATGTGGAAACCTAGGAAACACAAATAACCAGAGATAAAGAAGACCAAATAAAGCTTAAGTCTTCAATAAAGTGAAATCAGAAAACCTGCATAAAAACCTGTAAGTCTGCTGAGCTGTAGCTGAGGAGAATGAGTACTGCAGTATGGTGAAAGATTTGTCTCAATCTTCACCATGTGAGTTAATAGCAGATATATTTTTCTGTAACCTATTCTTTATATGGAACAAAAGTAAAGGATGTTATAAGATCAGGGTGCTGACGCATAGAGATACTGAAATAAATAATATTCAGATATTTTTAATCCATATTGTGTTTCATATGATAAATCATAACTTCTGTATTAAAAAAATAACACCTTGAATAAGTTAGCAGAAATCTAGTAAAGAACAGGATGGCATTTAAGTTGGATTTTCCTTTCAGAAAATTCTTCATCTCTCATTAGAGATATGACAGGATAATAGGTTTTCATGGAAGAAGAGCTGAAGTGCTGCACCATCCTGACTGAAAAACAAGAAAACCTCACTAAAGTGGGGTTAAATGGTTAAATCTTAGTAAGGGCAAAGGTTAATAGTAAGTGCCTCTGGCTCCCTCTCTGCATACATGTGTTTACATGTATATTTTTCTTGAAAAGTAGGTGAACACTGAGATGAAAAACATGCAGTAGGAAAAATGATCAAGGTTAGCTTGGATGAGAGGTGTCTGAGGGACTTGGAGGAACAAAAGCAAGCTAAAGCACGGTAGAGTGAGAGCTGAAAAATATCCCTGAGTAATGCAAGGTAAAGAACATGGAAAGAATAATTGGAAAAAAATTAGCTTCAGCTACTCTGGAGAAAGGAAGAACAAAGTGTTATTGCTATTTTAAGTGGAGGTCAAAGTAAAAACAAATATGTTAGAAATCTTAAAAGAAAAAAAAACGTAAACAAAACCAAACCCCAAACTCTAGGATAAACCAATTCAACAAATTAAAACCAACTCCCAGTCACAATTATGAGTGATATTTTACTTCTAGAGAAGTAAGTGGAAGAAAATATCCTGCTGACAATGTTAGTTTTATGAATACACTTGTTTTAATTTGTAGTTATCCTTTAATCACAAGGATATTAAAGTTGAAGACCAAGTTCATCACACACCTGCATGAGAACTGTGGTTATGAATTTCACCCAGTGGACCATTATTATTTTATTAATGCTCCAGTGGAGCATTATTATTTTTCTGGGAAAGCAAGCACTTGCTAAAGCTCAATAGAAAAACAGAAAGGGATCCTATCCAAACATGTCATGATTAGAAATGCGTAGGGAAGGTTTATGATAAATATATTGAAATGAGTGGAAAAATGTATTAATCTGTCAGTTATTTTTCATTATGGGATGACATCTTCATTCACTATTTATCTATTTTTGGACTTAAGTGAATGGGTTTAATTGCATTTACCATATCTCTATTGTTTTATAAAACTGCTGTGTTTATAAATAATTGTGTAATTTAATATTTGTAAAGTGTGAGTTTTACAGAAGCACAGCGCCTTGGTAGCTGTCACTAATATTACCTTATAAAGCAGATAATACAAAGTGCTTTAATTTATTTTTAATGTAATACCCACAAAGCTGTAGGTGTGGAGCTGAGTGCAAAGTCAGTGAGTCATTTCAGTTCCCCAGTGATTTTTATCATCTCTCTGTTCAATACTGATCCCTTGCCAGGCTGTTGGCTTTACTTCATGATATGTGGCACAGCAGAGAGCACATAACAGAGCTCTCAGTGAATCAGCTTCTACCAGGGGAAAATGTGGGCACAGTTTTGGCCTTGATCTAGCCAATATCACAGCCTTGGCAAGTAAATGTAGGCACTACCTGGCTTTCCTCTAAGGCAGCCTTCTGAACAAAAAAAAGGAGCATAGCTACCAGGGAGTTTGAGAGAGCAAAAATGTCTATTGCATTTCAGATTAAGCAAGAGAGAGCTCACATCTTCCTCTCTGTCTTGGCATTGCAAGAATAAGAGTTGCAAGTTAAAAAAGAGAAAATGTAAGCATATGTTGCCACTCTCAGACTTTGGGAAAGCTGGCAGTGCCCTCTAGAGAACCATTTCCCTTTGGTCCCTCGCATCCCTGTAGGACAGCAGCGTTGGGTGCCAGTCAGCAGGAAAATGATGCTGCTCTGCTTCTTCACCAGGTGAGAGCGCTGCTCTGGGGCAGGGGGTGAAGATGAGCAGAAGAGGAGCTTGTTTATCTTAACATGCACTTCAGGCTGCAAGTTCACCAGAATAGTGGCATCTGCTGGTTTACATTCCTCTGAAGTTTGTAAGAACTCCCAGTGTGCATTTTTTGGACTGATTTCAATTAGTTGGAAGCTCACTCTGTGGGAAACCCAACTTCTCATGAAGTTGAACAACGCCACTTGCAGAAGTCATGTTTTGCAATAGGTGTTTTGCTTCTAAAATTTTCAGTTTCTGCTTAATATAATATCTAGCACAGTACAAAGGATTTTATTCTTTTTAGGGCTTAGAGGATAGTCTGTGGGGTATAATGTACTCTTACCTACCAAAACAAACCACCTCACTGGTTCTGAGGAGAAGCTTGTAATAGCACCATTTGTTCAAATACTGAAATAAAAGCAAAGCAGTTAATCCAAGAAGTTCTGACATACAAAAAGCAGTAGCAATAAAAGCTAATTGTCTGTTAGCTCCAGGTATATTTTTATTGAGTGTCTCAATCCTAGCCTAGAAGCATATATTAAGAAAAGGCTCTGCAATTTTCACAGATCAAGCAGCAACCGGAGCAGGCTGCAGTCTCATTTCTCTCTTTACTTTCCTTCCCAGCCCATCCCTCCCTCAGCTGTCTGCTTCCATTTCAAGGAGCTTTTAATGCCTTCATGTAGTGACTTCTAAAGCCTTTCTCAGCGGCTGACAACCCACAGTAAAAAGGTGATTTCCTGATATCCCCACTTATATCTGGTGAAGGACAGAGTTAAGGAGGAGGTCACTGTAGCTCATATGAAGAAGGAAGGGACAGCTAATTTTCACCAGGGTTTGTTTCTTTTCAGTGACAGAAAGCATATTTTTCTCAAGGTCAGTAGCATAATCAACGCTTTCATTAATTACTTAATGTGCTTTGTGTGTGGCACACTTTAGACATTTCCTTGGTAGGGAGAGGACCTGCAAATTCTCTGATATGCTTTTGTGTCTGATTTTGTTCAACACAGCCTTTCTGTCTGAGCATCAAGAAATTAGATTTTTTTAAGACAAGATGCCCCAAATCATCTTCTATCTTCTGTGACTCCATCCAGTCTGGGTTTTTGTCAATGGAGCCTCCTTGGGTGTTCCAGTAATTTGTTTATTCACCCAACAACAACAAAAGCCACAGACTTCAGTGACTTTAAGCTCCAATCCCTATCTTGAAATAACAGGGATTTGGTTTTTCAAGTATATTTATACTAATAATTAATAATAAATCAGTTATTTACTATTGCCCTCCAGTATGGATAATGACCAGTAAGACTGCTCACAAATGAAAAAAAAAAAAATTATTTTCCTTTTTCAGCCAACTTGTAGTAGACCAAAGATGGGAAATGAGTTTTCCCTTTAAAAGACTCTTTGTCATAACCCACATTGATCAGCACTGTTGTGAACATACTGTATTTAGTTATTTTTATCTAGCACGTGGCAGCAACTTGTGCATCACTACTGAAACCATCAACTGAGCTATTAAGAAGGAAGACACACTTAGTAATCCCTGCAGTTCTCATTGCAGCAGTCTAACAGTGACGTTGGTGGCAGCGGCACTGAATTTCACTGCTTTTTATTACATTGGCCTTGTTTCATTAAAATTCAGCATTCTTCAGGCTTCTTACAAATTGTATACTTTGTACTTTGCAAATTCTGTTGGCTGTTGTGGGTGGACTGGTGTGGCCAGAAGACCGAGTGACAGTGGTCACAGAACAGAGGGAAAAATCAATTTAACTTTAAAATGTAAGCACTTACTGAGGCTAGAGATTAAATAAGGGAGGCAGGCTCTTCTGCCTAGCATGACAGGGGGATCTGAAAGCAGAATAAGATACAGAGGAAAAACAGAGTAAGCAGCTGCAGTGAAATGCCATGTTTGTTAGACAGGAAATCAATAATCTTTGATGGGCAATTCTTATAGAAACCTTTATTCTGGGGCTGCTATGTTTGGAAATTGCAACAAAAGAAACAAAAGCTTATTACTTGGAAAAATACAACCTCTGGTTATGCATGTTTACCAAGCTGAACGAGTGCCTGGAATCATTCTTTTGCAGAAGAAAAGCAAGGGAGGAGGATTTTGCTGGTGAAGGCTGAATATATACTCCTCTGGGAACAGAAAACACATGGATTTGATCACACCTCTTTTTCCTTCTTCCAGATATCTGTGCTTGCCTGAAGAACGCTACTCTCCCTGAGTAGTTCAAAAAACCAACTTGGTCATTAACTTTTCCAAAGATAGCAATAGGGAAGCAGAAGCTCAGGCAATGCAGTGGTTCCTTATGTGGCCCTGGGGAGTCCCTGGTGCATCTCAGAGGAAGGTCATTCCAGGAGATGCAGCCTGGTGGGACCAGTGGGAAATGGACCCTAGGGAGCAGCTGGATTGTAGGAATATGTTTTCCAACCTGTTTGCTCATATTATAGCACTGCCAATCCCAGATGTTCACAAATCACAAGAAAAGCCTGAGAAAGGCTTGAGATTGGTTAAAAACTTAAAACTGAGATTTTAAAAATAAAATAAGTTAAGGGTGTGGTTTATTACCTTCAGGTTTCTTAGCCTTTAGGGTGCACTTGAGTCATGTTTTTAAGTTTCTCTTTGCTACTATGAGGTCTAGGAAACTTACTTAAAACCATAAGCCAAGATTCTCACCTAATCATTTGGCTGTGGAAGCTGAAAAATACAAACTTATGAGAGGTGCAGCACTGACTGATGGGGCCATGCATACGGCAAATACTTGGGAAAGAGTATTCTCTTGGAAAGGGAGGGGAGGCATCCTGGGAAGGGAGTGCACAAAAAGGCCTGGGAATTCAGTGGGGATATATGTTGAGAGAAAGGCAGGGGGACATGGGGTTGTGAGGAAAGTGAAGCTGAACATACCAAATTGAAATTTGCAAAGTAGATAGGAAAGTGTTTCCTACAATGAACCCCATCAGTTAACCCCCGTGATTTCTGTTCACCAGGTGAATTTGCTTTCCCACAGAGACTATTTGGTTGATTTATAGGGACAATATGCCAGCATAAGAATGTCATCAACTCAAGGGAGCTGATCCTGCCCCTCTGCCCAGCCCTGGTGAGGCACATCTGCAGTGCTGAGTCCAGTCCTGGCTCCTCAGGACAAGAGAGACATGGAGCCCCTGGAGTGGCTCCAGTGAGGGTAACAAAGATGATTGAGGCTCTGGAGCATCTCTAATGAGGAAAGGCTGAGGGAGCTGGGCCTGTTCAGCCTGGAGAAGAGGCCCTGAGAGGGGACCTCATCAATGTCTGTGAGCATCTGAAGGGAGGTGCCAGCAGGATGGAGCCAGGCTCTGCTCCGTGGTGCCAAGCAATAGCACGGGAGGCAATGGGCAGGAACTGATGCACAGGAAGCTCCACCTGAACATGAGGAGAGCTTTACTGTGCAGGCGACAGGGGAAGACTACCCAGAGAAGTTGTGGAATCTCCCACACTGGAGATATTCAAGAACCATCTGGACACAATCCCATTCCACACGCTCTAGGATGACCCTGCTTGAGGAACGAGGTTAGTCCAGATGACCCACTATGGTTCCTTCCATCCTTGCCCATTCCAAGGTTCTGTAACTGTTACTCAGAGAAGGGCGTGCTTGGTCTGAGCTGAGGATGATGAGTGACAATTCCAGATTAAAACTAACTGATAAGAAGGGGACCTATAGCAGCCCTAACTTAGCTTTTCAGCATAATAATACAGTAAAAACCTATCTCTTTAGGGCCTGAAGAATGACAAAGAGCAACTGGACTGAAAAGATGATACACTTTTAAAGTCATGAACATTTACATTTCTCAATCTTTTAAAATACCAAGTCAAGACAGGAGTGCATGGGGGTGTTGAGAGGGTGTGAATTAAGCCTTAGCTGTGGGGTGCTTGCAAATGCAGTGCAGAAGTGTAGACAAGGCTGCCTCACAGTTCAAGCACAAGGTGAAGATTTCGGGAATTGCAGTCCTGCTGTCAACTCAGTCACCACCAGCACGGTGAGGATACTCTATGTGACCAGTGCCCTGGACTGTGGAGCAAAGAAATGGCACAAAACATTTCATGAGGGGTTTTCCTTACAATTCAGCCATCCCTGCCTCCCACCAGAAACCCCTCGGCTCAACACAGAAATTGCAGTTGCATTTCTGCATGCTTTGTGGGCTGTTTGCTCTACCCAGTGTTAGGCATATAACTTAGCAGACTGGTCTATGACAGGTGGAAGAAATAGGTTCTTGCAAGTGGTGAATGCGAGTGCAGCCTTCAGTCTGCTCTTGCAGTGTGGTGGCACATGGGCTCTAGCTGGACACTTCAGACAGCCACGTCTGGGTGTGCCAACACCCTTTTTCTCTGTCCGGAAGCATCCTCGGGTGGCTCATGGCATACAAGCATGAATGTTCTGTTCTGTCTTGCACATTGTTGAAAAAGATTACTCTTAAAAAAAAAATAAAAAAAAAATGAAAAGGAAACAGAGCTTTTCCCCTCACCCCCCAATACCTACTGCATTGGATGATGTTTTTGAAATGCTTACAGCTGTACTGAGTAAACTTGCTGCACTGAGAGCTAGTTGGTACTTTGGGATGGCTAGCTCATACTTTCCCGTGTCTTCAAAGACTCTGCAGTGGTGCTGCATACTGAAAAAATTGTGCAGATTAGGCACTTTTGAAAATCCCATTTGAAGGATCAGTTCAATATATTTTGTTAAAAAACTTGAAGTAAAATAGAACCATGAAATCAAAGCCAATCTGGCATTAATATTCCACGAAAGTAAAAGTGGAGCATTACAGACATCAAATCAAAATCAAGTCAACAAATTGACTGTGGCACCGGATCAGAATGAAACCAAATTGCCAACTTGATGAAAACGCACAATGTTTATGAACTCCGACGATCTATGAAAGCAGAGTCTCTTTAGCCAGGAATTTCAAAAAGCACATTTTCCCAGAGCCAGACAGAAATGTAGCACTGAACTGGGTTATTTTATGGTGAAACCACCATTTCAGAGCCAATTATCTAGCTTCCTTCTTCATATCCTGGTCCTCAGTAATGAGTAAATCCTACCCCCACCTCCCAAGTGCCATCATATGTAGCACAGTCTCAGAAAAGGACACTCATGTCAAGCAGAAGTTTGTCAAAAGTTATTTACCAGAAATTGCAGATGACAATTTCAGGTCTTTCAGGATCAAACAGAAGCCCCAGAAAATACATTAAAGAGCAATTTTATGCAGTGTTATATATAACTTTTAAGCTTCAGGAACTTTCCTTCCCACCTCTTCTCTTTTTCAGAGAAATTTGTGCACATCTGGAAATATAAAGCTACATTTTAGCACTAGGAAACGGAAGAATATAAAAAACTCTGGGTGTCTTCTACCTAACAAAATAAAGAAAAACTAGATGACTAAGACAAAGGAGTGTAACTGCACCTTGAGCTCTCTTACTCCTTCACACTTGTAGAACAGTGGTGAGAACTACAGTTGAAGAGGGAAATGGAAGAAGTCACAACCCTATTTGAAATCAGGGAAAAGACTTTTGCTTTAGGAAAAGACTTGTGAAATGCAGATGCTGCTGGTTGGTGCCATAATTCCAAATAGCCAGAATTTTTAGAAGACCCTAAATTTCAGTCATTTTCCAGCAATACAACTTTCTCTCCTGAAGTCAAAGCATGTTTGAATTTTCAGATAGCGTTTTCCATCAATCACATTTGTAATACTTTCTTCCAAGGATGAGCTTTGCAATTTGGTATAACAGGGTTCAAATGCACTCTTACACATCAAGTATCATTTGAAAAAAAACCTTTTTAAATCATAAGAATTTTGTGCTTTGAAAGCCGCAGAAATGGATACCTTAATAGACTCAAATGCATCATATGGATACATATCACTAAATAGCAGGAGCACAGCTGACTGCTTTTGAGGGAACTGCCGTTATCTTTGGTGAGGCAGAGGTTTCAAGATTGCATCATGTCATTATTCTATGGAGTGCTCTCAACATTCAAAAGAGGTTTTTAAAAGGAGCTGTTTGGGATAAATAAACTCCAAAACAACTTGGCTATAAGTGGTGCCAATACTGCTTGTCAGCAAAATTAAGAAATGAAAATGTAATGGATGTCTCATCACTGCAGCTATATTTTAGAAGTTCTTGCTTTATGTCTTAGCCAGACAGCTTCTCAGCAAGAATCTTTGTCTTCATGTGCTTTATACAACAATATTTGTCAATATGAAATTTACCATAAAATCTTACATTTTATATGCAATCTGCATATAAACTATTTTTTTAAAACTGTATTTTAATCTCATATTTTCACAGTACCATTTCTGAATTCTTATCATTCTTGATCCTCTTGATTTTTATTGCCAGAGTCACTGCTAGATGTTAAAATGCCAAAGGACCAACACATGACCAAAAGGGCAGCTTCAGTTTCCTCCCAAAACCTCCTGATTTGACATCATGTGTGCCCAATTTTTAAATATAAAGTTATGATTTTTTTGCCCATTTCTATTTGGTATGGTAGACAACAGTCTGTCAGCACTGTGGAAGAAATTGTGCAGCTCAAATTCTCCCCCTTCTAGCCAGCATGAGTGCACACACACTTGCTTCTCCCTTTGAACAAGTTGTTACACCATTGAACCATGGCTCTTGTCTGTGCAACTGGGGTGACAATAACAATTTATCTCATAAGAACAACTGATTTAATATTTGAGATATAAGGCATTGGGTATTTCCCATTTTATTAATAGTAAAATTAATGTTTAGATTTTAACTTCATTTTTTTTCTCCCAGTGGATATATGTATGTGTATTTTTTTTTCAAAAC
Organism: Melospiza georgiana; assembly: GCF_028018845.1. Classification (NCBI taxonomy): domain Eukaryota; kingdom Metazoa; phylum Chordata; class Aves; order Passeriformes; family Passerellidae; genus Melospiza; species Melospiza georgiana. Next base: position 48,091,529 of record NC_080432.1, on the reverse strand, counting down.
TGTGCAGAACATGAGAGAGGAGGGTGACTGAAGGAGTGTAAAGAGAATTTATGCCCAAGCAAGAGTAGCTGAAGGAGAATAAACTTTGGGTCAGTTCATTTTAATAAAGTTCATTCAGAGTTAGGAAAGTGTGAGGTTTTCTTCATTTCTTTGAGTGAAAACTCAAGATTAAAGTGAGCCAGGAAAAGAGAAGCCCGCCTTGACAGATTTTTTGATTATGATAAGTTTTATCAAAATTTAACTTCCACACTGAAGCTCTTAAGCTGAGTTTACTGTTGAATTAAAGTTAGAATGCACTGGAATGTTACAAAATTTTAAATATAAAACCATCTCCAACTTAGGGATCCCACAGTCTGGAATTATTTTGAGGAAAAAGGACAAGATTCTGAGACAACATCTGAGATAATTGGAAGTTAGGATTGCCTCCAACTCCAGAACACCATTTTTATATTTTAATAAAACTTGAGTTAGTCTCTTGCTTTGTAGAGCTTAGCTGAAAAAAAACCCAAAACAAAACACAAAATAGTGCCCATATTGAATCTTAAGGTTACAAACATGATGCTGTCATTTCTCCCGCATAATAGTTTGCAAAGGAAATTGCATAAAATTCTGTGTTTAAAGTGTGTAAAATGCTTGTTCAAAACCAGTTTTCCATAAGGGAACATATTAAGCATAAATACAGAGCAGCAAGTTAAATTGGAGCTTTCAGGTTAGTTTTTTTGGAATGAATTTCCACTATGGCAGAGGCAGCTGAGATGGATGTTAAAGTGACTGGGTGAAAGCTCTCTTCCCAGTTTGTGATCGCAGAGATCACAAACTAAAAAAATAGAATCACATTGCAAGCCCTCAGAGCCTTTTCCTAAATCTGCAATTATGTTCCATATTTTAATAAATGCAGAATCCCTGTAATATGTACCTCTAATGAATGCAAAGGCTAATTCCAGTGCTTTCTTCCTAACAGAAAATATTTCCTGTCTTTTTAATAGCAGGATTTCAGCAGATATTTACATCAGTTAATGCTGGTGGCTTGTTCCACACTGGCTGCAATGAGGTCTGGGACTGATTTTTGTTGCTTTCAATACTTGTATTTTTATTCAGCAGAAGGCATAGAAATGAGCTTTCTTTTTGATGAGAGAGCTGGGAGTTTCTCTCAGAATTAAACCTCAGGTCTGGTTGTCTCCTGCCTCCTTGTACCTCCATTTGTGTAGGTGTTGCTCACCTCATCCTTCTGATCAGAGAAACAACACTTGCAGGAGTTACTGAGCTTTTAAAATATTTTCTTAAGAGAGTTCTATACTGCAGATTCACAAGCATTTCTTTAGTTTGGAAGAGGGATGTCAATCAGCAGCATTGCCACTTTATCAACTGCTCCTACCAAAATCACTTCTATTGTTACAGTCTGACAAATTACCCAAAGAGTTCGAAAAATTGCTGGCTGCAGGGGCTAATTCAGCTCCTTTTTGTGGTGTTTCATGCTTTTGCCCTGCCATGATTACTGTCCTATTATTTTTTTTCCACCGTTGCTAAATCACCAGCTAATTACGTTTTATCGAAGCTGCACATAACAGTGGAGTTTGTCCTGTGGCTGATGTACATAAAAACAAGCCGGGTGAGTGAGTGACTCAGTCCAGGTACAGACGTGCCGCTCCACCTGGTGCCTGTGTTAGCACTTATTCACACCTTCCCTTTGTTCCTCCGGGCTCCTTTTGCTTTTTACTGCACAGCTAGAATAGGTACTGACTGCTGCATTATGTGTGCTTTAATGGTTTTTTCTTATTACTGTGGGAGAACAAAAACACTCATAAAGGTGTATTTTCTTTCTGGCAAAATTTCTCAGTAATGCAGTAGCTTCTTTGTTAGGGAGCTTGAACCTTGGAGAATGTGACAAAGATTACTAGATGCCCACTTAGTTTCCTAGCTGCTCAGGCAGTTATTTGGAAGAAATGAAAAATCCCTAAGCCTCCTTCCATGCTGGTATGAGTTCAAACAGTCTGCAAATATCAACGTAGAAATTTACATGCTTATCCCTTGAGAAGTCTGTGCACATATGGTATTCTTTTTCAAATTATTTAATTAAAGCTCAAAAAGTACATGAAATCTGGAATGCTCACTTCCAAGAACACCTACCACATTAAATCAAACTCCCCAGGTTGAAATATGGAGGGATTTAAAAAAACATAATTTACCTTTTCCTTTTTGTATTCTTCCCCCCTCTCCCCCAATTCCCTTGCTTCTAGTTACAGTGAGAGACCTAAATTCTCTTTGGCAATTTATTCAATTGCACAAGTGAACCTGTGCTGAGATGAACCTCTGCAATACTGAAATATGGAGGTTTCTACCTTACATGTTAACTAATTTTTTTTTTAAATACAGAGGTAAAAGTGAAGGTTTTGGTGTCTGCAGTCTTGTTCATGCTGGTAGGGAGAAATTCTAAATTTTCAGGTCTCAATGTGACCTGACAGCATTCCTTCTATGTTTGTTTAGTACTTGGCAGTTGAGGAAATACACAGCAAAGGAAGACAGAGATTACCCACTCTGGGGCAGGAGGTTGGGAATTGCCTACTATATTCAGCTGCCACTACTTGAAAAGAGATAGTGAGCTTGCCAGAGCACACTGCCTATAATTATTAAACCTGTCCATTTGATTTCTGCTTTGAACAAATGAGGAAAAAAATAAGACAAAAATCAAAGAAAAACTCCAACTCTTGGCAATGAGATCATAACTATTTTTCAGAAAAATGTGATTTCCCTTGCCAAGATGCTTACCTTGTTACCTGAGTGCATGGGGAAAAAATCCTGGATTGTCACTGGGCTGTTCTCAAAGGAGATGTCAGCTATTGCTGGCTTTGTAATGAGGACCCCCAGCCTTCTGTGGGAAGGTTGTTCTACCTGAGCCCCTCTCTCTGCATCATGGACATGGGCTGGCAGGTTACTATACAGTCTCCAGCCCTGTCTGTTGTGTGCTCTACCTGGTGGACTACTTCTGTAATAACCAAGCCAGCTCACAAAGAAATGGGCTCAATTTCTTCCATTTCACATGTGGATTCAATAACTTCTGCCGTGTGCTGTCTTTCATGCATGGTCAGAAAGGATCAATGTTTTTCAGCTTCAGCCTTTGTAACTCAAGTGTGTTTTTAAAGAGAAAATATGGAGCTGTGTAGCCACACGTGCTCTCTTGCCAAAACTGCTCCTGATGTTCTTGTGGACACTCCCCACCTGGCTTGAAACAGATGATAATGTAGCTGTGGTAGCCCACAGCCAAGGTCTTGGCAAGCCTTTGGCTCCCTGGGCAGCTGCAGAGCTCGGGTAGCTTGCTGCTGTGGCTGCCTGCCCAGCAGTGCTTCAAACAGGGATCTAAAGACATCCTCCATTATGGGACACACAGGCTTTTGTCACAAGCAAGTAACAAAATCTCAAACTACATTTGTAGGGTTATATCCATAAATCCAAGAAAATGCAAGTCATCGCAATCTTGCATTTCCGCAGGATACCTCATTCGCCGTGCCTTGTTTTCCCTCTCCAAGTGTCCCTCTGGAAAATATGCAGCTAATTGCTTCTTGTCAAATTACTGGGGAACTTTGGATGGCTTCAGCAATTAACAGAAGTTTCATTTTGATTACTTTGCGCAAGTTTTGTACAGAAACGACGCTCTGAAGGCTCGTTTTAGGGAGAACACTATTATATCAATGTAGGTGGCAATTTCTTTCTGATACAGTAACTTTTGGTTTCAGCAAGGAAAACTCCAGGACTGCCTCTTCTAGCAGTGAGATCTGATGATTCCTAAAATGGAGGACCCTTAAAACTGGGATGTGAGAGGTAAATAATTACCTTCATTTATAAACAGTGCTAATTATAGAAGTAAAGGAGCCATTAAAAGCTGTAACAGAGGGTTCTACCATTTCTTTTCTGATTCTGTGCTCTGTAGCCACAGACCCATATGGTTGAGGGAACCTGGCAGTGAAAAACGCTGTTCTACAACATTCACCTGAAAGTGACAGCCCATAGAAAAAATAGGTTTGAACTTGCATCAGCAGTCCTTGGATTATTTTCATGTGAATGGCAGAGTGAAATAATTTGTGATTGCGGATAATGCATTAAGCAATTACCAGAAATATGGTATTTTGGCCCAAGGAAATTCGTGTTCAGGCAATAATTTCAAATGTTTTAAATTCTACGCTTCTGTAGTAGGTGACACAAAATCCTTTTTTGGTAATGATTATATCACTAAGTCTGTCCTTGCATGCCCTTCCTTGTTAGCTATTCAAGCATTAAAAAGATTTATTAACCTTGTCTTAGTTTCAGTAGCCTCTTTTTTTACTACTTTTTTAGTTTGCAGTATTTGACATGCAAAATGTTATAGTTTTTTAAACCAAGTACTCCAAGTAATGAACTACTGCATTTAAGAATAAATAGGTGGTTTTACTCTTCTCACTTGGACCTGGAGAAGTGTGCACAATTACAGAAACCCCAATATTTCCATTCTTGGTCAGCCTAGTCCAGCTACTAACAATGAAGCTGATAATATCAGATGTTCCAGAGGTATAAGCAAGATATTTCAAGGTGAACAGTATAAAGCAATCAATTCTTTAACAATTCACTAAGAATAATGTATGGATATTTATTCTGAATTCCTTTTAAACCTATCCAATGACTTAGTGAAAATTTCACAATTTAAATTAATAAATAGACTTTCACCAAGCCTTGAAAGAAATTCTAGTCCAAAGGGGTAGCATCTTTCCCTTTTTGCACAGCAAAAAGATGTGTTGAATTGCTTTCTCTAAAAATCCATTATTAGATATGCCTATTGCATATAATTTTTTTCATTTCTCTCTGTAAATCTTTGCAGTCTGTCATCTTTTGGACAGTCTTTCAGTTTCTTTATCCTTTCAAAGTATATTTTCAGAACCCTTCCTATATCTACATTTAAAAAAAAATAATATGAGGAATACAACATTCCATATACAACACAGAAAGAAAATAGAATAAAAATGTCAGTATTTTTTTCTCATTCTCTGTGACGTCTGCATTTTGCATCCTTTCATAGCTTCTGGGTTACACAGGTGACTCCCAGGGTTTTTTTCTGAATACTGCTACTTAAATTATGTGCATAATATTTGAGGAAGCTAGAATCAAAATGAAACAAGAACAGAAATTGAAATCAGAGGAAGAAATAAATGGAGCTGCAATAAATGACCAGAGAAAAAAAAATAAAGAGATCAACCAACAGAACCCAGGCTTTTCTATTATTAATACCCTCTGGAATAAAAATAAATTGGCTTTCAGGAGACATGCCTCAAAACTTTTGGCTGGTGTAAATCTTTGAGCCATTGCCTCCATTGGGAGTGGGGAACCTGTGCAGGGTCGTGCACTGGACACAGCCATTTCAGCAGCTTTTCCAGCCTGAAGGATGACATATATGCAGGAGAAAATAAAGCTGCAATTTGTCAGTTTGCAGGGAGAGGAAAGCCAGGAGTAGTGGCCTGTGCCTCAGCCAGGTTTTACATGACCAGAGGTGGCAGCAATCTCTAGCACTGGGAGGGAAGATGCCAGTGGGAAGCCTGGGTGGCAAGGGCTCATCTTCTCCATCACCATGGGCAGCTTTGGAACACACCCAAATGTGGCTCAGGTACAATTGCAGGGTTTACTCTTGAAGGGAGTAAATGAAAGTTTACATGCCTGAGGCTGTGAAGGTCTAACCAGTGCCCAGAGGGTGCAGCCCCAGGATGTGTCCCCACCACCACCATCCCAG